>NC_041381.1:555740733-555741484 GCF_002162155.2 Triticum dicoccoides
AGAATTGTCATAAAGATTTTTTTGTTAGAAACTAAAATAACAAAATATGTTTTTGAATATAATAATAAAACACGGTAATATTAAATAGCATGAAAAAGAATCACTCAAAAATCTATTTTTATAGTAAAGTTATTCAAAAACTAGTGATTCACACAAATTTAAAAAAAATCAAATTTAAACTATTCAAATTGAAAATAAATGGCACTAACAGAAAGTTTATAATTTTTATTACCTAAAAGGAAAAAGAATTACATGAAAAACTAGTAAGTATTTTGCTGTAAATAGAAACAAAATAAAATAAATAAAGCAAAAAAGAAAATAAAAAAATAAAAAAGTGCCACCTACTGGGCCACCACGGCTTGAATATGACTAGAAACCCAACCATGGGCCAGGATTCAGGCCCGCATCAGGCCCGGTAGGCCCACAGGCACAGCGTGACAAAGATTAGGCCCTAAAGCCTGCAGTTGAGAGGAGCTCGAGAGGGTGGGCGCAACAGCGCTTATAAATCACTCTCGAGCTCTCTCAACTTGCGAGGTGTGACTAAACTTTTGGCCGCAACACGGGCAACACAAGGCCTTTTGTCCCGGTTGGTGGCACCAACCGGGACTAAACGGGTGCATTGGTACCGGTTCGTGGTACCAACCGGGACGAATGCCCCCCTTTAGTACCGGTTGGTGCCACCAACCGGGACAAAAGGTCCCTACTTCCCGCCCTTTGGGCTACTGGAAATTGACCTTTGGTCTCGATTGGT
>NC_041381.1:555741642-555748858 GCF_002162155.2 Triticum dicoccoides
TCCATGCTATTATATTATCTATTTTGGATGTTTAATGGGCTTTAATATGATCTTTTATATTATTTTGGGGACTAACTTATTAACCGGAGGCCCAGTGCCAGTTTTTTTTTTGCCTATTTTAGAGTTTTGCAAAAAAGGAATACCAAACGGAGTCCAAACGGAATGAAACCTTCGCGATGATCTTTCTTGGACCGGAAGCAAACCAGAAGACTTGGAGTTGAAGTCAGAAATGCCATGCGGCGTCCACGAGGCACGAGGGCGCGCCTAGGGGCGTAGGCGCGCCCCCACCCTTGTGGGCCCCTCGTAGCTCCACCGATGTACTTCTTTCACCTATATATACTCTTATACCCTAGAAACATCAGGGGGAGCCACGAAACCATTTTCCACCGCCGCAACCTTCTATACCCGTGAGATCCCATCTTGGGGCCTTTTCCGGCGATCTGCCGGAGGGGGAATCGATCACGCAGGGCTTCTACATCAACATCATTGCCTCTCCGATGAAGCGTGAGTAGTTTACCACAGACCTTCGGGTCCATATTTATTAGCTAGATGGCTTCTTCTCTCTCTTTGATTCTCAATACAAAGTTCTCCTTGATGTTCTTAGAGATCTATTCGATGTAATATTATTTTGCAGTGTGTTTGCCGAGATCTGATGAATTGTTGATTTATGATCAAGATTATCTATGAATATTATTTGGTTCTTCTCTAAATTCTTATATGCATGATTTGATATCTTTGCAAGTCTCTTCGAATTATCAGTTTAGTTTGGCCTACTAGATTGATCTTTCTTGCCATGGGAGAAGTGCTTAGCTTTGGGTCCAATCTTGCGGTGTCCTTTCCCAGCGACAGTAGGGGCAGCAAGGCACGTATTGTATTGTTGCCATTGAGGATAAAAAGATGGGGTTTATATCATATTGCTTGAGTTTATCCCTCTACATCATGTCATCTTGCTTAATGCATTACTCCGTTCTTACGAACTTAATACTCTAGATGCATGCTGGATAGCGGTCGATGTGTGGAGTAATAGTAGTAGATGCAGGCAGGAGTCGGTCTACTTGACACAGACGTGATGCCTATGTCCTTGATCATTGCCTTAGATGTCATCATAATTATGCGCTTTTCTATCAATTGCTCGGTAGTAATTTGTTCGTCCACCGTAATACATGCTATCTCGAGAGAAGCCACTAGTGAAACCTATGGCCCCCGGGTCTCTTTTCCATTATACTGCATCTCTTTTCCATATTGTTGAATCTCGTTTACTATTTTGCAATCTTTACTTTCCAATCTATACAACAAAAATACCAAAAATATTTGCTTTACTATCTCTATTAGATCTCACTTTTGCGAGTGACCGTGAAGGGATTGACAACCCCTTTATCGCGTTGGTTGAAAGGTTCTTGATTGTTTGTGCAGGTATTCGGTGACTTGTGCGTTGTATCCTACTGGATTGATACCTTGGTTCTCGAAACTGAGGGAAATACTTACGCTACTTTGCTGCATCACCCTTTCCTCTTCAAGGGAAAAACCAATTCAAGCTCAAGAGGTAGCAAGAAGGATTCCTGGCGCCATTGCCGGGGAGATCTACGCCAAGTCAGGCAATACCAAGTACCCATCATAAATTCTTCTCCCTTGCATTACATTATTTGCCATCCGCCTCTCATTTTCCTCTCCCCCACTTCTAAAACGATTTCGAAAACCTTTGCCTTTTCTTCGCCCCTCTTCCGTTCGTCTCTTTTTGCTTGCTTTCTTGTGTGTTCGTGTGTTAGATCGTTTGTTTTTCCATCATGGCTAGTCCTCCTATCATTGTTAGTACTCCCGATAATGAAGTTATCAATTTTAAACAAAGGGAGGGAGAAAATCTAAAAGATTCTTGGTATAGGATTTGCAATGCTCAAAATAGTTCTACTAGAAAGCAATCCACTTTCGTTCTTCTTCACAATTTTTATGTAGGCATTACTCCTTGGAATAGATATGTTCTTGACACCATCACTGGAGAGAATTTCTTGGGAAGCCATACTTTTGATTCTTATAATGTCATGATAGATTTGTTAGGCCCACCACCTCTTTTGGTCAATGGAACCGTTTTAACCTTGGAACATGTGATGCAAAGACTTGATATTATTGAAAATAAAATTGCTACTGTAGAGTTAATCGAAAATTTGGATAAAAATATTCTTAATCAAATTACTCAATATGGATCTAAGTTAGGAGTCACTCTAAAGAATCTTAAGGAAAAAGAACCCATAGTTAACGGAAAGATTGATCAAGATTCTAGTAGAATTGATAAACTCGAAGATATTATTACCAACTTGGGTTCTGCTTTTTCTGCTGTTAAAAATACCTTGAATCCTCCTCCTACCAAAGTTTCCAAGTTTATTTACGTTCCTAAGAATAAGGATGAGTCTTCTAGTAAGGAAAATGAAGATATCAAATCAATAAGTATTCACCCCAATTTTTTCGATATTATTAAGGAACCTTATGCCACAAATGAGTTTCTCGATTTCTTGCCTAGGAGTTTGATCATTAACAAAACCACTAAGGACTATGTGTGTTCAATTGAATAATTGCATGCCAAAGATGGCAATACCTAGATCTATTCGTGTTTTTATGCCTAGCTAGGGGCGTTAAACGATAACGCTTGTTGGGAGGCAACCCAAATTTATTTTTGTTCTTTGCTTTTTGCTCCTGTTTAGTAATAAATAATTCATTTGCGAGCTTCTGGACTAAGCATCCACCGGAGGTTATTCCTCTGAGCATTGGTATCACTCGGAACCCGCTCAGAGGTGTATCTCCGGATCATCTCACAGACATAGTATCCACATAGATTGGTCTCCGGTGGCTGAATATCCCCAGCATTCTTAGCCTTTAACATTTTGAATTCTAGCTCTTTTTTGAATTCACCGACCTTTGTATCTACGAACCGTCTCCAAACCCTACGAGGCAAAGAAAATTAAATGAACAAGAGAGTTATTAATTAGTTAATTGATATTAGGAAATGAACGAAATAGGCCGATCGATATAGAGCGCAAATGAATGAAAATAATTACTTCTGCAGCATTCTTCTCATGCCGCCCCAAAGCTTTGGATCCATATTCACAGAGTCGTGGACGAGACATTCTGAGGTGTTAACTTTAATTACTAGCAGAATCCAGTGGAACCTGCGGACACGATACATGCACAGTACGTCATGCATAACTCATCGATTAGCCGGCCACATACCATGCATGGAGTAAACAAAAGAGAATGTGCTCAAGACAGAAACACTCACTCAAAATGGTAAGGAAATAGAATATCACTTTTGAGTTCCTGCTTTGTAAGAAACTGCCACAGGTCTGCCTCCACGTCGGCGGGGTAACGCTCCAACACATGTCCATTAACGATGTGTGGGTCAATGAACCCAACATCATGGATGTTCCTTACTCTGCATTCCTTAATCTTCATTCTGCATGTATAATAGCGTACACAACAATATAGTTAGGACATATATATAGTGCAGGCAATATGAACGAGATGGGGTAGAAATTAATAAATCACTTACAGAACGTAGCAACTGATGATAGATTTATCGAGCTCGCGCAGATTGAAAAGCTGGAACAATTCACTCAGTTCAATTTGTACATAGTAATGTTTGAAGTGATGCTCATGTCTAACTTCCGCATAAATATATTCTTTGGCGTTTTTATTTTTTATGTAACCCTTGTACCATTTCAGCAGACCTTTCATTTGTGGAGGTAGATCCTTTTCCTGCGCAGGCTCGACGAGAGGCCCATTCTTGACATATGTAATTACTACCTCCTTCACTGGCGCCTCATCAAGGCCTAACAGTTCACGAAGAGTAATACCTAAGTTGGCTGCTTGTTCTCTGGCACTCGTTACAGTCAATCCCTGTGCTGCCGCAGCTTGTATGATCTCGGGGTCATCCAGACAGAAGGCTTCCACTATAAGCGGGGCAATCGATTGTTTACTTTGTTCCCCGAGCTGGGCAACTTGTTTCCCGCTTTTTTTACTTTCGGCCTTCTCCCGCTCTTTGTTCTCCTTGAACATGAGTGCCTGCCTGCGAAGTTCACGTGCATAGTCGTTAGGCAGATTCTTCGCGGCTTGGGACGGTGTGCTCAAAAATGACTTAGCCCACTTCTTTTGCTCATCAGAAAATACTGGCTTGGGCTCGGGCTCTCTTTTCTTCTTGCAGTCCGCCTTCCATTTCTCCAAATCAGCAGCCGCGGCCGCGTCGACTTCCTCGGCACTACGTTCCCAAGGCCTTGTGGGGAGAGGCTTCAGTGATGGCTCCGGTACCTTTGTGGTCTTAGGTACATAAGGGTCCGGGTTAATAATCCAGGACTGCTTCTGCTTCTTTGCCGGAGGTGGATTGGGGGGCGGCGTCTGATCACCCGCCGGACGAGGACTGGGGGGCGGCGGCTGATCACCCACCGAACGTTGTGGACTGGGGGGCGGCGTCGGCTGACGTGACGGAGGTGTAGGTGAACCGCCACCACCACCACCACCACCACCACCGCCACCGCCACCACCACCACCGTAGGGGGGTGGACTTGTTGTCCTTGGCGCCTCGCCTGGAAACTTGATAAACTTCTTTTGCCATAGAATGAAATGGCGCTTGACATCTCCAAGTCTTTTCTCCCCTTCAGGTGTAGCAATGTCAATCTCCAGGTCCTCAAACCCTTGGACTATGTCCTCCACCGTGACACGAGCATAGCCATCTTGAATGGGGTTGTTGTGGTGGAGTGCTCCAGGTAAACATGGTAAAGCACTGCCGATGGCTACCTTCATGGACATGTTCCCGATAGGATAATACAGATGACATTCTTTCATCTCCTTTATATCATCCACGGGGTAGCGAGGAGGCTCCGGTGAAGTAATTTCGACCACCAGAGGCTCCGGTGCAGTAATTTCGACCACCAGAGGCTCCGGTGCAGTAATTTCGATCGTCGGTGCATCTGCACCAGCCGGTGGGGCCTCCGTGGAAGCCACGCTGCTTCTCCGCTGCTGGCTTCCGAGATCCGCTGGATGATCTTCATGCTGCACCCGAGCTGCATCTCTTTCGGCTACTAGTAGACTCATGGTTTTCTTCATCACATCCATTTCCGATGCCAACCGCGCCACAACATCTGCTTCCCGATCCATCTTTCTCTTACGGCTTCTGTAACCGTACGGGTCATCGTTCTGGGGGAACCCTATTTTCCACGGAATGTGCCCCATGCCTCGTACACGTCCTCTGTGTTCAGGATTCCCGAGGGCTTTTGTCAGCGCGTCGTTCTCTCTGTTGAACTTGATCTTCCCCTGTTGAGCATCCCTCATTGCGTTAATAAGGGCTTGGGTGGGTTTAATTAATTTGCCCCGGTAAACACACTCCCCTGTCTCCGGGTTCAGCGTTCCCCCATGCCCGTACCACCAGCTTTTGGCCCTTGGGTCCCATCCCTCCGTACCTGGACGGATTCCTCGCGCCCTCAGCTCGTTCTCCATCTTCTCCCACCTAGGCTCCCAAAGGCGATACCCTCCTGGCCCCATAACATGATTGTACTCCTTCTTAGCCGCATTTTCCTTATTTCTTTTCGATATTTGAATGAACTGCTCCGATTTCTTTTGCTTCACAAATTCTGGCCAATCATGTTTCAGTTTCTCATATTGTCCTTTGAAATCCGGAGTCTTGTTCTGCCTGACAAAGTCATGGGCTAGATTTTGCTTGAATTTCCGGAATGCGTCGGCCATCTTATGAAGAGTGAACTGTTTGACTAGCCTCCTCCTCTCCTTGTTTTCCTCAATCTTGTTACCCTCCTCATCGAATTTGTTGTATTCCGGAGGTAGAACGAAATGTTCCATAAGCTTCTTGAAGCAATCTTTTTTTGTTCTCTTATCGACAAAAGTGAAACCATCAATTCGTGCCTTCTTTGGCTCATTCCACTCCTGGACGGTGATCGAGACGTTGTCTCTAACAATGGCTCCGCATTGGCTGACAAACTTGGTGGCGTTCTTGCGGGGCTCCAGCGGCCTGCCGGTTGCACTGTCGACAACCTCGATGGTGCATGTTTCTCCTTGTTTCATCGTCTTGGTTGCGCCACGCTTTGACGACGTACTCGATTGTTTCGACGATCCGGCCGAGGGCTAAAATAAGAAAGAGTCGCGCGCGTTAGTACACACATATTTATTCAAATCAGTTAGTTTGTATCACCAGAGGCTCAATGTATATATATACCTCGGCGCCGGAGGTGGTTGCTACTTCCATTTGAAGATCGTCGTTTATCGACGTTTGTTCGGCACCATCTTGCTGACGGCGCCCTTCATCTTCACCGTCAAGGTTCAGATAAGAAGAGATATCATCTTCTTCTTCTCCGGTCGGCACATATAGAATATCGCCGTTTATGATGCCGAACATATGTGCTTCACCGTCCGGATCATAGTTGTCCATAATCGGGTCAGCTCTATCGTCCGCCATTATGTCAGTCCTGAAAACATGTAGTAAAAACAAATTAATTAAGTGAAGAAGGGGGGCGGTGGCGGTGGCGGTGGCGAAAGGGCGGTGGCGAAAGGAGGGGGCGAGGAAGGGGTGGGAGAGGGTGTCGCGGTAGAGCGCGAGACGGGGCGGCAGACGACGGCGTCACGGAGAGGGGAGGCAAGGACAACACATTTATAACCCTCGCCGTCCCCTCTCGATCCCTAAAAAAACACCGCGCGCATCGCCGCCCCCCTCGCCGCCCCTCTCCGTATAAACAAATTGTCCGAACAGAGCTTGGAGTAGACTGGCTAGGGTTTGGCCAGGGATGCGGATGGAGACGAATATATGTGGGGTTGGGATGGCCCATGTGCAGGGCGGGGGGTGCTGGCCACACTCTTTTTTCTTTTCTTTTTCATTTCATTTCATTTTTTCTTTTCCTGTTTTTATCCTTTTTTTCTTTTCTTTTTCATTTCATTTTTTCTTTTTCATTTCATTTCATTTTTTCGTGTATTTCAAAAAATTGATTTTATTAGACACAAAAAAATTCATCAAAACAAAAAAATATTAATGAATTCCAAAACATATTCTTTCTTCTTTCTTTCTTCTTTCTTTTTTTCTTCTTCCTTTTTTTTCTTCTTTCTTTTTTTCTTCTGTTGTTTTCTTCCTTTTTCTTTTTTTCTTCCTTTTTCCTTTTTTCTTCCTTTTTCTTGTTTTTCTTCTGTTTTTCTTTTGTTTTCTTCTTCCTTCCTTCTTCTTCTTCTTCTTCTT
>NC_041381.1:555752986-555769909 GCF_002162155.2 Triticum dicoccoides
ATATCATGTTTGTTTCACCCTCTTAGGGTATTTCATCAAACACCTTGTGTGCATAAGAGGAACCAAAAGCAAACCTACACCCCCTTGTGAAGCTTGTGAAGAGAAGTGGCACCAAATGGCTAAGTGAGTGTGCTGAACTGGTATATATAGGGGAGGAGCTTTAGTCGCGGTTGGCCTGGACAACCGCGACTAAAGGCCTTTGCGCACCTTTAGTCGCGGTTGGCCTGGCCAACCGCGACTAAAGCCCCTCACGTGCACCAGCTGGCCACCGAGCGCCCTGGGCCCAGGCCTTTGGTCGCGGTTCGTCTGCCGAACCGCGACTAAAGACTTCATTAGTCGCGGTTCCTACAGTTTCGCGACTAATGGGGCTGGACGGAAGCCTCTTTTTCTACCAGTGGTTTGTGCCAAGTAGAACCTTTGGGAAGACTTGGGTGAAGTCTTTGCGATCTTGTTGTAAAAACAGAAACTTTTGCACTCACGGGAATAGCTGTCATGTTTTACAAAAGAGCGATTTTTGGTTGATTCGTTTTGCAAATGATTAATAGACAAATTCCTCACATCCACCAATTTATTTCAGAATTTTTGGAGTTACAGAAGTATTCGAAAGTTACAAATTGCTACAGACTGTTCAGTTTTTGACAGATCCTGTTTTTCGTGTGTTGTTTCCTTATTTTGATGAATCTATGAGTAGTATCGGGGGTTATGAACCATAGAGAAGTTGGAATACAGTAGGTTTAACACCAATATAAATAAAGAATGAGTTCATTACAGTACCTTAAAGTGGTGGCTTATTTTCTTATACTAGCGGAGCTCATGAGATTTTCTGTTGTGAAGTTTTCAAGTTTTGGGTAAAGATTTGATAGATTTTGAAATAAGGAGTGGCAAGAGCCTAAGATTAGGGATGCCCGAGGCACCCCTAGGTAAAATTCAAGGACAAGCAAAAGCCTAAGCTTGGGGATGCCCCGGAAGGCATCCCCTCTTTCGTCTTCGTCTATCGGTAACTTTACTTGAGGCTATATTTTTATTCACCACATGATATGTGTTTTGCTTGGAGCGTCTTGTATGATTTGAGTCTTTGCTTTTTAGTTTACCACAATCATACTTGCTGTACACACCATTTGGGAGAGACACGCATGAATGGTGATTTATTAGAATACTCTGTGTGCTTCACTTATCTCTTTTGAGCTAGACAATATTGGTCTAGTGCTTCACTTATATCTTTTTAGAGCACGGCGGTGGTTTTATTTTATAGAAATTATTGATCTCTCATGCTTCACTTATATTATTTTGAGAGTATTTTAGAACAGCATGATAATTTGCTTTGGTTATAAAATTAGTCCTAATATGATGGGCATCCAAGATGGGTATAATAAAAAAATTCATATAAAGTGCCTTGAATACTATCAGAAGTTTGATTCTTTATGATTGTTTTGAGATATGAATATGGTGATATTAGAGTCATGCTAGTAGAGTAGTTGCGAATTTCAGAGATACTTGTGTTAAAGATTGTGATTCCCGTAGCATGCACGTATGGTGAACCGTTATGTATGAAGTTGGAGCATGATTTATTTATTGATTGTCTTCCTTATGAGTGGCGGTCGGGGACGAGAGATAGTCTTTTCCTACCAATCTATCCCCCTAGGAGCATGCGCGTAGTACTTCGTTTCGATAACTAATAAATTTTTGCAATAAGTATGTGAGTTCTTTATGACTAATGTTGAGTCCATGGATTATACATACTCTCACCCTTCCACCATTGCTAGCTTCTCTAGTACTGCGCAACTTTCGCCGGTACCATACACCCACCATATACCTTCCTCAAAACAGCCACCATACCTACCTATTATGGCATTTCCATAGCCATTCTGAGATATATTACCATGCAACTTTCCAATGTTCCGTTTATTATGACACGCTCCATTATTGTCATATTGCCTTGCATGATCATGTAGTTGTCATCGTATTTGTGGCAAAGCCATCGTTCATAATTCTTTCATACATGTCACTCTTGATTCATTGCACATCCCGGTACACCGCCAAAGGCATTCATATAGAGTCATATTTTGTTCTAAGTATCGAGTTGTAATTCTTGAGTTGTAAGTAAATAAAAGTGTGATGATCTTCATTATTAGAGCATTGTCCCAGTGAGGAAAGGATGATGGACTATGATTCCCCCACAAATCAGGATGAGATTCCGGATTAAACAAATAGAAAATAGAAAAAAAGACCATAAAAAGAGATTAAAGGCCCAAATAAAAAAATGAGAGAAAAAGAGAGAAGGGCCAATGCTACTATCCTTTTACCACACTTGTACTTCAAAGTAGCACCATGATCTTCATGATAGAGAGTCTCCTATGTTGTCACTTTCATATACTAGTGGGAATTTTTTATTATAGAACTTGGCTTGTATATTCCAATGATGGGCTTCCTCAAAAGTGCCCTGCGTCTTCGTGAGCAAGCAAGTTGGATGCACACCCACTTAATTTCTTTTTGAGCTTTCATACACTTATAGCTCTAGTGCATATGTTGCATGGCAATCCCTACTCACTCACATTGATATCTATTGATGGGCATCTCCATAGCCCATTGATACACCTAGTTGATGTGAGACTATCTTCTCCTCTTTGTCTTCTCCACAACCACCATTCTATTCCACCTATAGTGCTATGTACATGGCTCACGCTCATGTATTGCGTGAAGATTGAAAAAGTTTGAGAACATCAAAAGTATGAAACAATTGCTTGGCTTGTCATCGGGGTTGTGCATGATTAAATACTTTGTGTGATGAAGATAGAGCATAACCAGACTATATGATTTTGTAGGGATAGCTTTCTTTGGCCATGTTATTTTGAGAAGACATGATTGCTTTGTTAGTATGCTTGAAGTATTATTATTTTTAAGTCAATATTAAACTTTTGTCTTGAATCTTTCGGATATGAACATTCATACCACAATAAAGAAATTACATTGATAAATATGCTAGGTAGCATTCCACATAAAAAAAAATCTGTTTTTATCATTTACCTGCTCGAGGACGAGCAGGAATTAAGCTTGGGGATTCCTGATATGTCTCCAACGTATCTATATTTTTTGATTATTCCATGCTATTATATTATCTTTTTTGGATGTTTAATGGGCTTTAATATGCTCTTTTATATTATTTTTGCGACTAACTTATTAACCGGAGGCCCAGTGCCAGTTTCTAATTTTTTTGCCTATTTTAGAGCTTTGCAGAAAAGGAATACCAAACGGAGTCCAAACGGAATGAAACCTTCGCGATGATCTTTCTTGGACCGAAAGCAAACCAGAAGACTTGGAGTTGAAGTCAGAAACGCCACGAGGCGTCCACGAGGCACGAGGGCGCGCCCAGGGGGTAGGCGTCCCCCCACCCTCATGGGCCCCTCGTAGCTCCACAAACGTACTTCTTTCGCCTATATATACTCGTATACCCTAGAAACACTAGGGGGAGCCACGAAACCACTTTTTCACCGCCACAACCTTCTGTACCTGTGAGATCCATCTTGGGGCCTTTTCCGGCGATCTGCTGGAGGGGGAATCGATCACAGAGGGCTTCTACATCAACATCATTGCCTCTCCGATGAAGCGTGGGTAGTTTACCATAGACCTTCGGGTCCATAGTTATTAGCTAGATGGCTTCTTCTCTCTCTTTGATTCTCAATATAAAGTTCTCCTCGATGTTCCTAGAGATCTATTCGATGTAATATTCTTTTGCGGTGTGTTTGCCGAGATCCGACGAATTGTTGATTTATAATCAAGATTATCTATGAATATTATTTGGTTCTTCTCTGAATTCTTATATGCATGATTTGATATCTTTGCAAGTCTCTTCAAATTATTGGTTTAGTTTAGCCTACTAGATTGATCTTTCTTGCCATGGGAGAAGTGCTTAGCTTTGGGTTCAATCTTGCAGCGTACTTTCTCAGTGATAGTAGGGGCAGCAAGGCACGTATTGTATTGTTGCCATCAAGGATAAAAAGATGGGGTTTATATCATATTGCTTGAGTTTATCCCTCTACATCATGTCATCTTGCTTAATGTGTTACTCCGTTCTTATGAACTTAATACTCTAGATGCATGCTGGATAGCGGTCTATGTGTGGAGTAATAGTAGTAGATGTTGGAAATATGCCCTAGAGGCAATAATAAAAGTATTATTATTATATTTCCTTGTTCATGATAATTGTCTTTTATTCATGCTATAACTGTATTATCCGGAAATCGTAATACACGTGTTAATACATAGACCACAATATGTCCCTAGTGAGCCTCTAGTTGACTAGCTCGTTGTGATCAACAGATAGTCATGGTTTCCTGGCTATGGACATTGGATGTCGTTGATAACGGGATCACATCATTAGGAGAATGATGTGATGGACAAGACCCAATCCTAAGACTAGCACAAAAGATCATGTAGTTCATTTGCTAGAGCTTTGCCAATGTCAAGTATCTCTTCCTTCGACCATGAGAGCGTGTAACTCCTGGATACCGTAGGAGTGCTTTGGGTGTATCAAACGTCACAACGTAACTGGGTGACTATAAAGGTGCACTACAGGTATCTCCGAAAGTATCTATTGTTTTATGCGGATCGAGACTGGGATTTGTCACTCCGTGTAAACGGAGAGGTATCTCTGGGCCCACTCGGTAGGACATCATCATATGCGCAATGTGACCAAGGAGTTGATCACGGGATGATGTGTTACAGAATGAGTAAAGTGACTTGCCGGTAACGAGATTGAACAAGGTATTGGATACCGACGATCGAATCTCGGGCAAGTAACATACCGATAGACAAAGGGAATTGAATACGGGATTGATTAAGTCCTTGACATCGTGGTTCATCCGATGAGATCATCGTGGAACATGTGGGAGCCATCATGAGTATCCAGATCCCGCTGTTGGTTATTGACCGGAGAACGTCTCGGTCATGTCTACATGTCCCGAACCCGTAGGGTCTACACACTTAAGGTTCGATGACGCTAGGGTTATAAAGGAAGTTTGTATGTGGTTACCGAATGTTGTTTGGAGTCCCGGATGAGATCCCGGACGTCACGAGGAGTTCCGGAATGGTCCGGAGGTAAAGATTTATATATGGGAAGTCCTATTTTGGCCACCGGAAAATGTTCGGGATTTTTCGGTATTGTACCGGGAAGGTTCTAGAAGGTTCCAGAGTGGGGCCCACCTGCATGGGGGGACCCACATGGACGTGGGTAGTGGGGGCAAGGCCCCACACCCCTGGTCAAGGCGCACCAAGATCCCCCCTTAGAAGGAATAAGATCATATCCCGAAGGGATAAGATCAAGATCCCTAAAAAGGGGGGATAACAATCGGTGGGGAAGGAAATAATGAGATTTCTTTCCTCCCACCTTGGCCAACGCCCCAATGGACTTGGAGGGCAAGAAACCAGCCCCTCCACCCCTATATATAGTGGGGAGGCGCATGGGAGCTATACACGAAGTTCTGGCACAGCCCTACCTCTCTCCCTACTCCTCCTCTCCCATGGTGCTTGGCGAAGCCCTGCTGGATTGCCACGCTCCTCCACCACCACCACGCCGTTGTGCTGCTGTTGGATGGAGTCTTCCACAACCTCTCCCTCTCTCCTTGCTAGATCAAGGCGTGGGAGACGTCACCGGGCTGTACGTGTGTTGAACGCGGAGGTGCCGTCCGTTCGGCACTAGGATCATCGGTGATTTGAATCACGACGAGTACGACTCCATCAACCCCGTTCACTTGAACGCTTCCGCTTAGCGATCTACAAGGGTATGTAGATGCACTCTCTTTCTACTCGTTGTTGGTCTCTCCATAGATAGATCTTGGTGACACGTAGGAAAATTTTGAATTTCTGCTACGTTCCCCAACAGTGGCATCATGAGCTAGGTCTATTGCGTAGATTCTTTGCACGAGTAGAACACAAAGTAGTTGTGGGCGTTGATGTTGTTCAATATGCTTACCGTTACTAGTCCAATCTTGTTTCGTCGGTATTGTGGGATGAAGCGGCCCGGACCGACCTTACACGTACTCTTACGTGAGACAGGTTCCACCGATTAACATGCACTTGGTGCATAAGGTGGCTAGCGGGTGCCAGTCTCTCCCACTTTAGTCGGAACGGATTCGATGAAAAGGGTCCTTATGAAGGGTAAATAGCAATTGGCATATCACGTTGTGGTCTTGCGTAGGTAAGAAACGTTCTTGCTAGAAACCCATAGCAGCCACGTAAAACATGCAACAACAATTAGAGGACGTCTAACTTGTTTTTGCAGGGTATGCTATGTGATGTGATATGGCCAAGAAGAATGTGATGAATGATATGTGATGTATGAGATTGATCATGTTCTTGTAATAGGATTCACGACTTGCATGTCGATGAGTATGACAACCGGCAGGAGCCATAGGAGTTGTCTTTATTTATTGTATGACCTGCGTGTCATTGAAGAACGCCATGTAAACTACTTTACTTTATTGCTAAACGCGTTAGTCATAGAAGTAGAAGTAGTCGTTGGCGTGACAACTTCATGAAGACACGATGATGGAGATCATGATGATGGAGATCATGGTGTCGTGCCGGTGACGATGATGATCATGGAGCCCCGAAGATGAAGATCAGAAGGAGCAAAATGATATTGGCCATATCATGTCACTATTTGATTGCATGCGATGTTTATCATGTTTATGCATCTTGTTTGCTTAGAACGACGGTAGTAAATAAGATGATCCCTTACAAAATTTCAAGAAGTGTTCTCCCCTAACTGTGCACCGTTGCTACAGTTCGTCGCTTCTAAGCACCACGTGATGATCGGGTGTGATGGATTCTTACGTTCACATACAACGGGTGTAAGACAGTTTTACACAACGAAAACACTTAGGGTTAACTTGATGAGCCTAGCATGTGCAGACATGGCCTCGGAACACGGAGACCGAAAGGTCGAGCATGAGTCGTATGGTAGATACGATCAACATGAATATGTTCACCGATGATGACTAGTCCGTCTCACGTGATGATCGGACATGGCCTAGTTGACTCGGATCATGTGATCACTTAGATGACCAGAGGGATGTCTATCTAAGTGGGAGTTCATAAGATGAACTTAATTATCCTGAACATAGTCAAAAGACCTTTTGCAAATTATGTCGTAAGCTCGCGCTTTAGTTCCACTGTTTAGATATGTTCCTAGAGAAAATATAGTTGAAAGTTGATAGTAGCGATTATGCGATCAGTAGAAAGCTTATGTCCTTAATGCACCGCTCAGTGTGCTGAACCCCAACGTCGTTTGTCAATGTTGCGAACATCGGACATACACGTTTTGATAACTACGTGATAGTTCAATTAAATGGTTTAAGTAGAGGCACCAAAGACGTTTTCGAAACGTCGCGGAACATATGAGATGTTTCGAGGGCTGAAATTGGGATTTCAGGCTCGTGCCCACGTCAAGAGGTATAAGATCTCCGACGATTTTCTTAGCCTGCAAACTAAGGGAGAAAAGCTCAATCGTTGAGCTTGTGCTCAGATTGTCTGAGCACAACAATCACTTGAATCGAGTGGGAGTTGATCCTCCAGATGAGATAGTGATGTTTCCCCAAAGTCATTGCCACCAAGCTGCTAGAGCTTCATGATTAACTATAACATATCAGGGATAGATATGATGATCCTTGAAATATTCATGATGTTTGACACCGCGAAAGTAGAAATCAAGAAGGAGCATCAATTGTTGATGGTTGGTGAAACCACTAGTTTCAAGAAGGGCAAGGGAACAAAGGGATACTTCATGAAACGGCAATTCAGCTGCTGCTCTAGTGAAGAAACCCAAGGTTGAACCCAAACCCGAGACTAAGTGCTTCTGTAATAAGGGGAACAACCATTGGAGCAGCATTACCCTAGATACTTGGTAGATGAGAAGGCTGGCAAGGTCGATAGAAGTATATTGGATATACATTATGTTAATGTGTACTTTACTAGTACTCCTAGTAGCACCAGGGTATTGGATACCGGTTCGGTTGCTAAGTGTTAGTAACTCGAAATAAAAGCTACGGAATAAACGGAGACTAGCTAAAGGTGAGCTGACGATATATGTTGGAAGTGTTTCCAAGGTTGATATGATCAAGCATCGCACGCTCCCTCTACCACCGAGATTGGTGTTTGCGTTGAGCATAGACATGATTGGATTATGTCTATCGCAATACGGTTATTCATTTAAGGAGAGTAATGGTTACTCTATTTTTGAATAATACCTTCAATGGTCTTGCACCTAAAGGAATGGTTTATTGAATCTCGGTCGTAGTGATACACATTTTCATGCCAAAAGATATAAGATAGTAATGATAGTACCACTTACTTGTGGCACTGCCATGTAAGTCATAATGGTATAAAACGCATGAAGAAGCTCCATGTTGATGGATCTTTGGACTCACTCGTTTTTGAAAAGTTTGAGACATGCGAACCATGTCTATTGGTGTATATGCATGAAGAAACTCCATGCAAATGGATCGTTCGGACTCACTTGATTTTAAATCACTTGAGATATGCAAATCATACCACATGGGCAAGATGACTGAAAAGCCTCATTTTCAGTAAGATGGAACAAGATAGCAACTTGTTGGAAGTAACACATTTTGATGTGTGCAGTCGAATGAGTGCTGAGGCATGCAGTGAATATCATTATGTTCTTACTTCACAGATGATTCGAGTAAATGTTGAGTATATTTACTTGATGAAACACAAGTCTGAATTATTGAATGGTTCAAGTAATTTCAGAGTGAAGTAGCAGATCATTGTGACAAGAGGATAAAATGTCTATGATATGATCATAGAGATGAATATCTGAGTTACGAGTTTTGGCACACAATTAAGACATTGTGGAAATTGTTTCGCAATTAATACCGCCTGGAACACCATAATGTGATGGTGTGTCCGAACATCATAGTTGCACCCTATTGGATATGGTGCGTACCATGATGTCTCTTATCGAATTACCACTATTGTTCATGGGTTAGGCACTAGAGACAACCACATTCACTTTAAATAGGGCACCACGTAATTCCGATGAGATGACACCGTATGAATTATGGTTTAGAGAAACCTAAGTTGTCGTTTCTTAAAAGTTTGGGGCTCCGACGCTTATATGAAAAAGTTTCAGGTTGATAAGCTCGAACCCAAAGCGGATAAAATGCATCTTCATAGGAAACCCAAAACAGTTGGGTATACCTCCTAATTCAGATCCGAAAGCAATATGGATTGTTTCTAGAATCGGGTCCTTTCTCGAGGAAAAGTTTCTCTCAAAAGAATTGAGTGGGAGGATGGTGGAGACTTGATGAGGTTATTTAACCGTCTCTTCAACTAGTGTGTGACAGGGCACGGGGAGTTGTTCCTGTGGCACCTACACCAATTGAAGTGGAAGCTTATGATATTGATCATGAAACTTCGGATCAAGTCACTTCCAAACCTCGTAGGATGACAAGGATGCGTACTACTTCAGAGTGGTACGTAATCCTGTCTTGAAGGTCATGTTGCTAGACAACAATGAACCTACGAGCTATGGAGAAGCGATGGTGGGCCCGGATTCCGATAAATGGCTTGAGGCCATAAAATCCGAGAGAGGATCCATGTATGAAAACAAAGTGTAGACTTTGGCAGAACGGCTCGATGGTTGTAAGGCTAATGAGTACAGATGGATTTCAAAAGGAAGACGGACAATGATGGTAAATGTCACCATTAAGAAAGCTCGACTTGTCGTTAAGATGTTTTCCGACAAGTTCAAGGAGTTGACTACGATGAGATTTTCTCACTCGTAGCGATGCTAAGAGTCTGTTGGAATTATATTAGCGATTACTGCATTATTTATGAAATCTTGCAGATAGGATGTCAAAACATTGTTTCCTCGACGATTTTAATGAGGAAAGGTTGTATGTGATACAACCGGAAGGTTTTGTCAATCCCGAAAGATGCTAATAAGTATGCAAAGCTCCAGCAATCCTTCTAAGGACTGGAGTGAGCATCTCGGAGTTGGAATGTATGCTTTGATGATGATAAAATTTTTTGGGTTTGTACAAAGTTTATGAGAAACTTGTATTTCCAAAGAAGTGAGTGGGGGCACTATAGAATTTCTGATGAGTATATGTTGTTGACATATTGTTGATCAGAAATGACGTAGAATTTCTGGAAAGCATATAGGGTTATTTTGAAAGTGTTTTTCAATGGAAAGCCTGGATTAAGCTACTTGAACATTGAGCATCAAGATCTATAAGGATAGATCAAAATGCTTAATAATACTTTCAAATGAGCACATACCTTGACATGATCTTGAAGGTGTTCAAGATGGACCAGTCAAAGAAGGAGTTCTTGCCTGAGTTGTAAGGTATGAAGTTAAGACTTAAAGCTCGACCACGGCAGAATAGAGAGAAAGGACGAAGGTCGTCCCCTATGCTTAAGACGTAGGCTCTTCAGTATGCTATGCTGTGTACCGCACCTGAAGTGTGCCTTGCCATGAGTCAGTCAAGGGGTACAAGAGTGATCCAAGAATGGCTCACAGGACAGCGGACAAAGTTATCCTTAGTAAATAGTGGACTAAGGAATTTTCTCGATTATGGAGGTGGTAAAAGAGTTCGTCATAAAGGTTACGACGATGCAAGCTTGACACCTATCCGGATAGCTCTGAGTAGAGAGACCGGATACATATAATGGAGCAATAATTTAGAATAGCTCCAAGTAGAACAGTTGTTTGGAATAGCTCCAAATAGAGTGTGGTAGCTGCATCTAGGAGATGACATAGAGATTTGTAAAGCACACACGGATCTGAAAGGTTCAGACCCGTTGACTAAAACCTCTCTCACAAGCAACATGATCAAACATAAAACTCATTGAGTGTTAATCACATAGTGATGTGAACTAGACTACTGACTCTAGTAAACTCTTGGGTATTAGTCACATGGCGATGTGACCTGTGAGTGTGAATCACATGGCGATGTGAACTAGATTATTGACTCTAGTGCAAGTGGGAGACTGTTGGAAATATGCCCTAGAGGCAATAATAAAAGTATTATTATTATATTTCCTTGTTCATGATAATTGTCTTTTATTCATGCTATAACTGTATTATCCGGAAATCATAATACACGTGTGAATACATAGACCACAATATGTCCCTAGTGAGCCTCTAGTTGACTAGCTCGTTGTGATCAACAGATATTCATGGTTTCCTGGCTATGGACATTGGATGTCGTTGATAACGGGATCACATCATTAGGAGAATGATGTGATGGACAAGACCCAATCCTAAGACTAGCACAAAAGATCGTGTAGTTCATTTGCTAGAGCTTTGCCAATGTCAAGTATCTCTTCCTTCGACCATGAGAGCGTGTAACTCCTGGATACCGTAGGAGTGCTTTGGGTGTATCAAACGTCACAACGTAACTGGGTGACTATAAAGGTTCACTACAGGTATCTCCGAAAGTATCTATTGTTTTATGCGGATCGAGACTGGGACTTGTCACTCCGTGTAAACGGAGAGGTATCTCTGGGCCCACTCGGTAGGACATCATCATATGCGCAATGTGACCAAGGAGTTGATCACGGGATGATGTGTTACGGAACGAGTAAAGTGACTTGCCGGTAACGAGATTGAACAAGGTATTGGATACCGACGATCGAATCTCGGGCAAGTAACATACCGATAGACAAAGGGAATTGAATACGGGATTGATTAAGTCCTTGACATCGTGGTTCATCCGATGAGATCATCGTGGAACATGTGGGAGCCATCATGGGTATCCAGATCCCGCTGTTGGTTATTGACCGGAGAACGTCTCGGTCATGTCTACATGTCTCCCGAACCCGTAGGGTCTACACACTTAAGGTTCGATGACGCTAGGGTTATAAAGGAAGTTTGTATGTGGTTACCGAATGTTGTTCGGAGTCCCGGATGAGATCCCGGATGTCACGAGGAGTTCCGGAATGGTCCGGAGGTAAAGATTTATATATGGGAAGTCCTATTTTGGCCACCGGAAAATGTTCGGGATTTTTCGGTATTGTACCGGGAAGGTTCTAGAAGGTTCCGGAGTGGGGCCCACCTGCATGGGGGGACCCACATGAACGTGAGTAGTGGGGGAAAGGCCCCACACCCCTGGTCAAGGCGCACCAAGATCCCCCCTTAGAAGGAATAAGATCATATCCCGAAGGGATAAGATCAAGATCCCTAAAAAGGGGGGATAACAATCGGTGGGGAAGGAAATGATGGGATTTCTTTCCTCCCACCTTGGCCAACGCCCCAATGGACTTGGAGGGCATGAAACCAGCCCCTCCACCCCTATATATAGTGGGGAGGCGCATGGGAGCTTAACACAAGCCAAGGCGCAGCCCCTCCCCTCCCCAACACCTCTCCTCCTCCGTATATGCTTGGCGAAGCCCTGTCGGAGTACTGCTGCACCAACTACACCACGCCGTCGTGCTGCCGTTGGAGCAATCTTCCTCAACCTCTCCTTCCCCCTTGCTGGATCAAGAAGGAGGAGACGTCTCCCGTCCCGTACGTGTGTTGAACGCGGAGGTGCTGTCCGTTCAGCACTTGGACATCGGTGATCCGAATCACGTTCGAGTACGACTCCATCATCACCATCCCCTTGGCTAGCTTCCGCTCGTGATCTACAAGTGGTATGTAGATGCAAACTCTCTCCCTTGACTCGTTGCTTAGATGAACTCATAGATGGATCTTGGTGAAACCGTAGGAAAATTTTTAATTTTCTGCAACGTTCCCCAACAGTGGCATCATGAGCTAGGTCTATGCGTAGTTCTCTTTGCACGAGTAGAACACAATTTTGTTGTGGGCGTGGATTTTGTCATATTACTTGCCTCTACTAGTGTTTTCTTGCTTCGGCGGTATTGTGGGATGAAGCGGCCCGGACCAACCTTACACGTACGCTTACGTGAGACCGGTTCCACCGACTGACATGCACTAGTTGCATAAGGTGGCTGGCGGGTGTCTGTCTCTCCCACTTTAGTTGGAGCGGATTCGATGAAAAGGGCCCTTATGAAGGGTAAATAGAAGTTGACAAAATCACGTTGTGGTTATTCGTAGGTAAGAAAACGTTCTTGCTAGAACCCAATTGCAGCCACGTAAAAGATGCAACAACAATTAGAGGACGTCTAACTTGTTTTTGCAGCGATTGATCATGTGATGTGATATGGCCAGAAGTTGTGATGAATGATGAATTGTGATGTATGAGATCATGTTCTTTGTAATAGGATTCACGACTTGCATGTCGATGAGTATGACAACCGGCAGGAGCCATAGGAGTTGTCTTTATTTTTTGTATGACCTGCGTGTCATTGAATAACGCCATGTAAACTACTTTACTTTATTGCTAAATGTTAGTCATAGAAGTAGAAGTAGTCGTTGGCGTGACAACTTCATGAAGACACGATGATGGAGATCATGGTGTCAAGCCGGTGACAAGATGATCATGGAGCCCCGAAGATGAAGATCAATGGAGCTATATGATATTGGCCATATCATGTCACAACTATATAATTGTGTTGGAAATATGACCTAGAGGCAATAATAAAAGTGTTATTATTATATTTCCTTGTTCATGATAATTGTCTTTTATTCATGCTATAACTGTATTATCCGGAAATCGTAATACACGTATGAATACATAGACCACAATATGTCCCTAGTGTGCCTCTAGTTGACTAGCTCGTTGTGATCAACGGATAGTCATGGTTTCCTGACTATGGACATTGGATGTCGTTGATAACGGGATCACATCATTAGGAGAATGATGTGATGGACAAGACCCAATCCTAAGCATAGCACAAAGATCGTGTAGTTCGTTTGCTAGAGCTTTGCCAATGTCAAGTATCTCTTCCTTTGACCATGAGATCGTGTAACTCCTGGATACCGTAGGAGTGCTTTGGGTGTATCAAACGTCACAACATAACTGGGTGACTATAAAGGTGCACTACGGGTATCTCCGAAAGTATCTATTGTTTTATGCGGATCGAGACTGGGATTTGTCACTCCGTGTAAACGGAGAGGTATCTCTGGGCCCACTCGGTAGGACATCATCATATGCGCAATGTGACCAAGGAGTTGATCACGGGATGATGTGTTACGGAACGAGTAAAGTGACTTGCCGGTAACGAGATTGAACAAGGTATTGGATACCGACGATCGAATCTCGGGCAAGTAAAATACCGATAGACAAAGGGAATTGAATACGGGATTGATTAAGTCCTTGACATCGTGGTTCATCCGATGAGATCATCGTGGAACATGTGGGAGCCATCATGGGTATCCAGATCCCGCTGTTGGTTATTGACCGGAGAACGTCTCGGTCATGTCTACATGTCTCCCGAACCCGTAGGGTCTACACACTTAAGGTTCGATGACGCTAGGGTTATAAAGGAAGTTTGTATGTGGTTACCGAATGTTGTTCGGAGTCCCGGATGAGATCCCGGACGTCACGAGGAGTTCCGGAATGGTCCGGAGGTAAAGATTTATATATGGGAAGTCCTATTTTGGCCACCGGAAAATGTTCGGGATTTTTCGGTATTGTACCGGGAAGGTTCTAGAAGGTTCCGGAGTGGGGCCCACCTGCATGGGGGGACCCACATGGACGTGGGTAGTGGGAGAAAGGCCCCACACCCCTGGTCAAGGCGCACCAAGATCCCCCCTTAGAAGGAATAAGATCATATCCCGAAGGGATAAGATCAAGATCCCTAAAAAGGGGGGATAACAATCGGTGGGGAAGGAAATAATGAGATTTCTTTCCTCCCACCTTGGCCAACGCCCCAATGGACTTGGAGGGCAAGAAACCAGCCCCTCCACCCCTATATATAGTGGGGAGGCGCATGGGAGCTATACACGAAGTTCTGGCACAGCCCTACCTCTCTCCCTACTCCTCCTCTCCCATGGTGCTTGGCGAAGCCCTGCTGGATTGCCACGCTCCTCCACCACCACCACGCCGTTGTGCTGCTGTTGGATGGAGTCTTCCTCAACCTCTCCCTCTCTCCTTGCTGGATCAAGGCGTGGGAGACGTCACCGGGCTGTACGTGTGTTGAACGCGGAGGTGCCGTCCGTTCGGCACTAGGATCATCGGTGATTTGAATCACGACGAGTACGACTCCATCAACCCCGTTCACTTGAACGCTTCCGCTTAGCGATCTACAAGGGTATGTAGATGCACTCTCTTTCTACTCGTTGCTGGTCTCTCCATAGATAGATCTTGGTGACACGTAGGAAAATTTTGAATTTCTGCTACGTTCCCCAACAGTAGATGCAGGCAGGAGTCGGTCTACTTGACACGGACATGATGCCTATGTTCTTGATCATTTCCTTAGATGTCATCATAATTATGCGGTTTTCTATCAATTGCCCGACAGTAATTTGTTCACCCACCGTAATACATGCTATCTCGAGAGAAGCCACTGGTGAAACCTATGGCCCCCAGGTCTCTTTTCCATTATATTGCATCTCTTTTCCATATTGTTTAATCTTGTTTACTTTTTTGCAATCTTTACTTTCCAATCTATACAACAAAAATACCAAAAATATTTGCTTTACTATCTCTATTAGATCTCACTTTTGTGAGTGACCGTGCAGGGATTGACAACTCTTTTATCGCATTGGTTGCAAGGTTCTTGATTGTTTGTGCAGGTATTCGGTGACTTGTGCGTCGTCTCCTACTGGATTGATACCTCAGTTCTCAAAACTGAGGGAAATACTTACGCTACTTTGCTGCATCACCCTTTCCTTTTCAAGGGAAAAACCAACGCAAGCTCAAGAGGTAGCACCGCCAGGCTGCCCGATGATGTTGCCGTCGCCCGTGCCCGTGCCCCAGCCCCGAGCCCATGCCGACGCTGTCCGCCGCCCACGCCTCATCACTGTCGCCGTCGCCAACTCCTCTGCGCCCCGACACCGCCCACTCCTTGTTGTTGTCGCCACCCCCGTCGCCGTGCCCTCGCCCTCGCCGCCCCTGCCTCTGCGACCTCGCCGTCGCCAACGCCTCCCCGACCTCGCCGTCGCCTTCCCGCGCCAGCCTCTGCCCTGCCCTGCGCGCGCCGCCTCTGCCTCAAGCCTGCCTCGTCCTCGCCGTCACCGACGCTGCCCCCAGTGAGCCCCCGCGCCCCTGCCCTGCCCCCCTGCCGTCGCCGCCGTGGATATATGATGTTTTTTTTCTGCATATATATATATGATGTTTTTTTGCATATATGTTGATGTATGTTGATGTAATATTGATGTATGGATATATATATATGTTTTTTGCATATATGTTGATGTAATGTTTTTTCTGCATATATATGATGTTTTTTGTTCATAGATGATCATATGAATTTTTTTGTTCATAGATGTGATTTTTTTGTTCATATATCATGTGATGTTTTTATTGTTCACAGATCGATCATATTTGTTCATATATATGCAAGGGAAGTCGTTGCCGTTAGTTGTACTGTTTAGGGTTAGGGTCGTCGAGGAAGAAGGAAAATAAGGAAAAAGAAGAAAAGAGGAAGAAGGAAGAAGGAAGAAGGAAGAAGAAGAAAAGGAAGGAGAGGAAAAAGGAAAATAAGAAGAGGAAGAAGGAGAAGAAGAAGGGAAGAAGAAGATAGGAAGAAGAGGAGAAAAAAATAAGAAGAGGAAGAAGAAAAAGAGGAGAAGAAGAAGGAATAGAGGAGAAGAAGAAAAAGTAGAAAATTTTCTACTTTTTCTTCTTCTCCTCTATTCCTTCTTCTTCTCCCCTTTTTTTCCTTCTATTTTTTCTTCTTCTTCTTCGCCTCTTTTTTTCTTCCTCTTCCTCTTCTTATTTTTTATCGGGAACGAGGGTGTCAGGAACTAGGGTGTCGGGAACTAGGGTAGAGGGTCGAGGGTCGCCGAGGGGTCGAGGGTTGCCAAGGGGTCGAGGGTCGTCGAGGGGTCGAGGG
>NC_041381.1:555770522-555775992 GCF_002162155.2 Triticum dicoccoides
TAGATATATATATTCTTCTATATGTCATGTTGTCTGTCAAAGTATTGAAGAAATCCATGGCTACATCATTTGGTGGAAGTAACAAGCGTATGATGCTACAAAGCTCTTCAAAGTTGTTTTGTAACAGAGTTCCTGATAGAATAATTCGCTTTTTCGTACGAATTTCAGCAAAGGCCTTCCAAATAGCGATATTCTGAAGGCTCTTGCTAAACTTCATACCAAAAAGCTAATTATCCTATCCGGGACTCCGTTCCAAAACAATTTTGGAGAGCTCCGTACCATTATGCGCCTGTTACTTCCGGCAAATGATGAAGCAATGGTTTTCTTCAATCCTTTGACACTAGACAACGTGGCATATAGAAGGGTAGATGAGATCAGGAAAAATATGGACCATTTTCTGCACATCCAGAATGGTGCCATCTTGTTAAATCCCTTAAAGGTTAAGAGAATCCGAGCGTTCAAGGATCAGAATTAAGGTAGAGGGTCAAGGGTCGCCAAGGGAATGAGGGTCGAGGGTCATCGAGGGGTCGAGGGTCGAGGATCGCCAAGGGGTCGAGAGGGGGACGTCGATCAACCCCCTCTCGCTCGACCAACTCTCGAGGACACCCAAACCATAGGGAAAAAACGTTGTCAATCTCGTACCCCTCCCGTCCCTACCCGACAAACTCTCTCGAGATTTATAAGAGATTTATCAAGAATGCCCCCATTATGGATGTGCATAATTAAGTTGATCCCTATTTTTCTGATCTCATCTACTGTTCTATATGTGCACGTTCTCTTATGTCAAAGTATTGAATCCTTTGACACTAGACAACGTGACATATAGAAGGGTAGACGAGATCAGGAAAAATAGGGACCATTTTCTGCACATCCAGAATGGCGCCATCTTGTTAAATCCCTTGTTTGACATTCATGAGAGAGGAGGTCCGGACATCGGACATTCATGAGAGAGGCGGTCCGAGCCAAACCCTAGAAGCGTTGCCGAGGCCACCCGAAACCATAGAAGCGTCGAGGCCACCCAAATTTACCAAGTTAAAAGAGCGTTGTCGAGGCCACCCCAAACCCTAGAAGCGTTGTTGAGGCCACCCCAAACCGTAGAAGCTTTGAGGCACTAATTAATATTCCTTGTTATGGTTAGCTAGCTAGGTCTATGTTTTCCACTATTAATATATCCATCTCTCATGTTTGTAGATTAATTGCCATGTTGTAATATTTGCAAAAACTATGGATCAACAAAGAGACTTCGAACAAGAAGAGATATTGGGGGACATAATCCGCGATGGACGTGATGTTTTGTCATTATTTCTCAACGAAACCAATGGTCTGGAAGGAGAGGAAGCAGGCTATGGTGATCGAAGATTGGAGGAGGAAATTCATGATCATGATGGCTCCGACGACCATGACGACGGCTCTGGTGACCAAACGGAGTCGGGATCGGCTGTTGCAAAGTCTGGCGAGGTGTGTATATATATATATATTAAGATTGTGCTGACTAGCTAATTGATGCATTAATTGTTTTGGTATGTACATATATTAACTCTTCTTTCTTCTTTTATAGCCCTCTGGATTGAGCCAAACTTCGGTAACGAGACGAGGCCCGAAGAAAAGGTTGCGCCAGGATGAAAGGTTCACGATCACAGCAATCGCGGGCGATGGCCAACCGATTGAACCCCTCTGGACCAAGGAAGCATTTTCTGCTCAGTGCGGGGTTCTTGTTAGGGACATGATCCCGATCAGCATCCACCAATGGTATAAGCCTAAGAACAAAGACCCTCAAGTTTCTTATGTCAAAGATAGACAGAAAGATGATCTCTGGACCACGCAGAAGGAAAATTTCACCCTACCGGCAGAGGAGGATCCGTATAAGCCAGTTATAGAGCCATTGGTCAAGGCTCATGCTCTCAAGAAGATGGCAGATCTATTCAGGAGGTGGAAGAATGAGTTGAAACCAATGTATGTCGACAAAGACAAGACTCCATAATTCACTGGCAGATTTGAGAAGATAATAGATCACTCGGCCGCATTTGTGGCCCACAAAACATCGGAGAAGAGTAAGAAGATGTCAGTGACAAATTAGATACATGTTGCAAATAAGGAGCATCACCGTCGCACGGGGTCAGGTGGCTACCTCAAAGCCCAGCCGTTGCGGGACAAGGCTGAGAGTGACCTGATTGCTAAAGGGGTCGAACCAGAGACATTGAACTGGCCAAACCGTTCAAGGACTTGGTTCTTCGGGGTTGGGGGAACCTTGGACCCTGAAACAGGGAAGTGCGTTTGGACGGACGAGCAACTTGAAATACCTGTCAAGAAGCTTCAGAAGTATATCGCCGCAGCGCAGCAAGGGACGTTCGCTCCCAACAGAGAGAACGACGAGCTCACACAGGCCCTCGGGAATCCTGAGCACCCTTGACAAACACGAGGCACGCCAGGCTCCGTTGCGTGGAAGGTTGGGTTTCCTAATGTAGGCGGTTACAAAACCCAAGAGAGGAGGAGGAAAGTGGAGCTGAGCGAACTGCAGAAGTTGAATGCAAGGGTACGAAAGCTAGAGGAACAAGCTGTTGAGAACCAGCGACCTGTCCAAGCTACCGCAGAAGCTACCCCTCCATCTCAACGGAGAAGCAGGGTGGCTTCCACCAAGCTCGTTCAGCAGCCTGACTTCACAGCTCCTAGCTACCCCGTGGATGCTATCACGGAGGCTCACCAGTGCCATCTTATGATGCAATGGCAGAACCTCGAAGTTAAGGCGGTTGTCGGTTCTGTTGCACCTCCTGAACCCGAAGCAACTTTTCACTGCCTTCTGATTCCACAAGACTATGCTGTTGTGATGGTGGATGAAATAAAGGAGGGATTTGAGGAGCTGCAGCTTGACCGCCCTACAGGTGAAGGGGAGACTCAGCTGGGTCTTGCTCTGAAGACTCCATGTCTATGGCGGAAGGAGCACATCAAGCTTCTGAACTTCACGCCTCTGCCTCCTCCTCCGGCAGGTCAGGGCACTCCGCCTCCTCCTCCTCCTCCGGAGCAGGGCACTCCGCCTCCTACTCCGGCGCGTGAGGGCGGCACTTCGCCTGCTCCGGCGCGTCCGAGCAGCCCGCCTCCTTGTCGGCAACAGCGGAACACAGCGCCGCCGCTCCGGCTGCTCCGGCGCGTCGGACCACTCCACCTCCTTCTACTACTCGTCAACAGCAACGGAAGAGAGTCGCCGCCGCTCCGGCGTCTAGCAGTACAGCTAGAGGCGGGAGGCAATACAAATTTGGTCCATCTCTCAAGGTTGTCGAGAAGTTACCATACGAGATGACCGTGGAGGAAAACGAGCAGATCGTTCAATCCCAAGTGAAGGACTTCTTTGAAACGAAAAGAGCTATGAAACATCCACCTCCGGAGGAGAAGATAGATCCGGTGAAAGCGGATCGCAGTATCAATGCCCTGAACCGACCACCACCGCGTTCGCCAGATAACAACCATCTCCGCTGTCTTAAAAAGACATTGCAAGAAGCGCGCTAGTCGGGAAGTACTTCAACTGACAAAAGGTTAAAAGAACGAAGAAATGGGAAAAAAATCCCCAGCTCGGAGAACAGGAGAACCAATCATTCCCCCCACTCAAGGTGTCTAGTGATATCGTTGCAAATCAGCCATTGCTGCCCAGTTCACTATTGGTGATTACCTGCCCGACGATGTAGATTTTGAAACAATGGAGGTGGATGGATTCAAATACCATTACGGGAAGCCTCTCGTCAAAGATACTCTTGATGTAACAACGATGATGCGAAGATTCCATGACTAGTACATGAAAACCTACAACGAGTCTGGGAAGGATGCTTTGTCGATGCTGATTAAAGAGGACCACGACTTCATTGGCCAAGAAATGTTAATTGTTGACTTTGATGAGTTTTTCCAGTTTTACAATCAAAATGCCCTCGACAAATCACTTGTGGCTTGCTACTGTCTGTAAGTACTACTTTCTGTAATTAAGTCTCTCTATATATAGCTAAGTCTTTCATTGCATGTATATATAATTATCCTCACTATATTATGCAGATTGAAGATCGTCGAATGCAGAAAAGCATAAATCTATGACATTGGGTTCATTAACCCAAATGCCATACATGAATGGACGGTTAAAAAGAATGTCGCATAAACCGAGGACAACTTGCTCAAATCGTTGCTCAAAAATCAAACCAAAGATAAAATACTCTTTCCTTACAACTTCAGATGAGTGTTACTGTCTTGTGCATATTTGGTTTCCTTTATTACTCGAGGTTATAGTCATGTAACTGATGAGTTGTGCATGCGTGCACATCTTCCACTTTATTCTCCTAGTGATTAAACTTGAGAAGGGAGAAGTAACTGAAGGAAATATGCCCTAGAGGCAATAATAAAGTTATTATTTATTTCCTCATATCATGATAAGTGTTTATTATTCATGCTGGAATTGTATTAACTGGAAACAATGATACATGTGTGAATACATAGACAAACATATAGTCACTAGTATGCCTCTACTTGACTAGCTCGTTTACCAAAGATGGTTATGTTTCCTAGCCATGGACAAAAGAGTTGTCATTTGATTAACGGGATCACATCATTAGGAGAATGATGTGATTTACATGACCCATTCCGTTAGCCTAGCACTTGATCGTTTAGTATGTTGCTATTGCTTTCTTCATAACTTATACATGTTCCTGTAACTATGAGATTATGCAACTCCCGTTTACCGGAGGAACACTTTATGTTCTACCAAACGTCACAACGTAACTGGGTGATTATAAAGGTGCTCTACTGGTGTCTCCAAAGGTACATGTTGAGTTGGCATAATTCGAGATTAGGTTTTGTCACTCTGATTGGCGGAGAGGTATCTCTGGGCCCTCTCGGTAATACACATCACTTAAGCCTTGCAATCATTGTAACTAATGAGCTAGTTATGAAATGATGTATTATGGAACGAGTAAAGAGACTTGCTGGTAACGAGATTGAACTAGGTATTGGATACCGACGATCGAATCTCGGGCAAGTAACATACCGATGACAAAGGGAACAACGTATGTTGTTATGCGGTTTGACCGATAAAGATCTTCGTAGAATATGTAGGAACCAATATGGACATCCAGGTTCCGCTATTGGTTATTGACCAAGAATAGTTCTAGGTCATGTCTACATAGTTCTCGAACCCGTAGGGTCCGCACGCTTAACGTTACAATGACAGTTTTATTATGAGTTTATAAGTTTTGATGTACCGAAGTTTGTTCTGAGTCCCAGATGTGATCACGGACATGACGAGGAGTCTCGAAATGGTCGAGACATAAAGATTGATATATTGGACGGATATATTTGGATACCGGAAAGGTTCCGGATGAGATTGGGAATATACCGGAGCTCCGGGAGGTTACCGGAACCCCCCGGTAAGTATATGGGCCTTATTGGGCCTTAGTGGAAAGGAGGGAGAAGGGCAAAGGAGGGGGCGCCCCCCCCCCCC
>NC_041381.1:555776285-555783115 GCF_002162155.2 Triticum dicoccoides
CCCCCTCCTCCTCTCCCCCTTTATATACGAGGGAGGGGGGCACCCCTAGAACACACAAGTTGATCTACGGATTGTTCCTTAGCCGTGTGCGGTGCCCCCCTCCACCATATTCCACCTTGGTCATATCGTCGCGGAGTTTAGGCGAAGCCCTGCGCTGGGAGAACATCATCATCGTCACCACGCCGTCGTGCTGGCGGAACTCATCCCCGATGCTTTGCTGGATTGGAGCCCGGGGAACGTCATCGAGATGAACGTGTGCTGAACACGGAGGTGCCGTACGTTCGGTACTTGGATCGGTCGGATCGTGAAGACGTACGACTACATCAACCGCGTTGTCATAATGCTTCCGCTTACAGTCTACGAGGGTACATGGACAACACTCTCCCCTCTCGTTGCTATACCATCACCATGATCTTGCGTGTGCGTAGGAATTTTTTTGAAATTACTACGTTCCCCAACAGTGGTATCAGAGCCAAGTTTTATGCATTGATGTTATGTGCACGAGTAGAACACAAGTGAGTTGCGGGCGATACAAGTCATACTGCTTACCAGCATGTCATACTTTGGTTCAGCGGTATTTTTGGATGAAGCGGCCCGGACCGACATTACGCGTACGCTTACGCGAGACTGGTTTTACCGTCGTGCTTTGCACACAGGTGACTAGCGGGTGTCTGTTTCTCCAACTGTAGTTGAACCAAGTGTGGCTACGCCTGGTCCTTGCGAAGGTTAAAACAACACTAACTTGACGAACTATCATTGTGGTTTTGATGCGTAGGTAAGAACGGTTCTTGCTCAGCCCGTAGCAGCCACGTAAAACTTGCAACAACAAAGTAGAGGACGTCTAACTTGTTTTTGCAGGGCATGTTGTGATGTGATATGGTCAAGACGTGATGCTATATTTTATTGTATGAGATGATCATGTTTTGTAACCGAAGTTATCGGCAACTGGCAGGAGCCATATGGTTGTCGCTTTATTGTATGAAATGCAAACGCCCTGTAATTGCTTTACTTTATCACTAAGCGGTAGCGATAGTCGTAGAAGCAATAGATGGCGTAACGACAACGATGCTATGATGGAGATCAAGATGTCGCGCCGGTGACGATGGTGATCACGATGGTGCTTCGGAGATGGAGATCACAAGCACAAGATGATGATGGCCATATCATATCACTTATATTGATTGCATGTGATGTTTATCCTTTATGCATCTTATCTTGCTTTGATTGACGGTAGCATTTTAAGATGACCTCTCACTAATTATCAAGAAGTGTTCTCCCAGAGTATGCACCATTGCGAAAGTTCTTTGTGCTGAGACACCACGTGATGATCGGGTGTGATAGGCTCTACGTTCAAATACAACGGGTGCAAAACAGTTGCACACGCGGAATACTCAGGTTAAACTTGACGAGCCTAGCATATACAGATATGGCCTCGGAACACGGAGACCGAAAGGTCGAGCGTGAATCATATAGTAGATATGATCAACATAGTGATGTTCACCATTGAAAACTGCTCCATCTCACGTGATGATCGGACATGGTTTAGTTGATTTGGATCACGTAATCACTTAGATGACTAGAGAGATGTCTGTCTAAGTGGGAGTTCTTAAGTAATATGATTAATTGAACTTAAATTTGTCATGAACTTAGTACCTGATAGTATTTTGCTTGTCTATGTTTGTTGTAGATAGATGGCTCGTGCTGTTGTTCCGTTGAATTTTAATGCGTTCCTTGAGAAAGCAAAGTTGAAAGATGATGGTAGCAATTACACGGACTGGGTCCGTAACCTGAGGATTATCCTCATTGCTGCACAGAAGAATTACGTCCTGGAAGCACCGCTGGGTGCCAGGCCTGCTGCTGATGCAACTGACGACGTTAAGAACGTCTGGCAGAGCAAAGTTGATGACTACTCGATAGTTCAGTGTGCCATGCTTTACGGCTTAGAACCGGGTTTTCAACGACGTTTTGAACGTCATGGAGCATATGAGATGTTCCAGGAGTTGAAGTTAATATTTCAAGCAAATGCCCGGATTGAGAGATATGAAGTCTCCAATAAGTTCTATAGCTGCAAGATGGAGGAGAATAGTTCTGTCAGTAAACACATACTCAAAATGTCTGGGTATAATAATCACTTGATTCAACTAGGAGTTAATCTTCCTGATGATAGTGTCATTGACAGAATTCTTCAATCACTGCCACCAAGCTACAAGAGCTTCGTGATGAACTATAATATGCAAGGGATGGACAAGACTATTCCCGAGCTCTTCGCAATGCTAAAAGCCGTGGAGGTAGAAATCAAGAAGGAGCATCAAGTGTTGATGGTTAACAAGACCACCAGTTTCAAGAAAAAGGGCAAAGGTAAGAAGAAGGGGAACTTCAAGAAGAACATCAAACAAGTTGCTGCTCAAGAGAAGAAACCCAAGTCTGGACCTAAGCCTGAGACTGAGTGCTTCTACTGCAAGCAGACTGGACACTGGAAGCGGAACTGCCCCAAGTATTTGGCGGATAAGAAGGATGGCAAAGTGAACAAAGGTATATGTGATATACATGTTATTGATGTGTACCATACTAATGCTCGCAGTAGTACCTGGGTATTTGATACTGGTTCTGTTGCTAATATTTGCAACTCGAAACAGGGACTACGGATTAAGCGAAGATTAGCTAAGGACAAGGTGACGATGCGCGTGGGAAATGGTTCCAAAGTCGATGTGATCGCGGTCGGCACGCTACCTCTACATCTACCATCAGGATTAATTTTAGACCTAAATAATTGTTATTTGGTGCCAGCATTGAGCATGAACATTATATCTGGATCTTGTTTGATGTGAGACGGTTATTCATTTAAATCAGAGAATAATGGTTGTTCTATTTATATGAGTAATATCTTTTATGGTCATGCACCCTTGAAGAGTGGTCTATTTTTATTGAATCTCGATAGTAGTGATACACATATTCATAGTGTTGAAACCAAAAGATGCAGAGTTGATAATGATAGTGTAACTTATTTGTGGCACTGCCGTTTAGGTCATATCGGTATAAAGCGCATGAAGAAACTCCATACTGATGGGCTTTTGGAATCACTTGATTATGAATCACTTGGTACTTGCAAACTGTGCCTCATGGGCAAGATGACTAAAACACCGTTCTCCGGAACTATGGAGCGAGCAACTGATTTGTTGGAAATCATACATACTGATGTTTGTGGTCCAATGAATGTTGAAGCTCGCGGCGGGTATCGTTATTTTCTCACCTTCACAGATGATTTGAGCAGATATGGGTATGTCTACTTAATGAAACACAAGTCTGAAACATTTGAAATGTTCAAAGAATTTTAGAGTGAAGTGAAAAATCATCGTAACAAGAAAATAAAGTTTCTACGATCTGATCGTGGAGGAGAATATTTGAGTTACGAGTTTGGTTTACATTTAAAACAATGCGGAATAGTTTCGCAACTCACGCCACCCGGAACACCACAACGTAATGGTGTGTCCGAACGTCGTAATCGTACTTTACTAGATATGGTGTGATCTATGATGTCTCTTACTGATTTACCGCTATCGTTCTGGGGTTATGCTTTAGAGACGGCCGCATTCATGTTGAATAGGGCACCATCAAAATCCGTTGAGACGACGCCTTATGAACTGTGGTTTGGCAAGAAACCAAAGTTGTTGTTTCTTAAAGTTTGGGGCTGCCATGCTTATGTGAAGAAACTTCAACCAGATAAGCTCGAACCTAAATCGGAGAAATGTATCTTCATAGGATACCCAAAAGAAACTATTGGGTACACCTTCTATCACAGATCTGAGGGCAAGATTTTCGTTGCTAAAATCGGATCCTTTCTAGAGAAGGAGTTTCTCTCGAAAGAAGTGAGTGGGAGGAAAGTAGAACTTGATGAGGTAACTATACCTACTCCCTTATTGGAAGGTAGTTCATCACAAGAACCGGTTCCTGTGACAACTACACCAATTGGTGAGGAAACTAATGATATTGATCATGAAACTTCAGATCAAGTTTCTACTGAACCTCGTAGGTCTACCAGAGTAAGATCCACACCAGAGTGGTACGGTAATCCTATTCTGGAAGTCATGTTACTTGATCATGATGAACCTACAAACTATGAGGAAGCGATGATGAGCCCAGATTCCGCAAAATGGCTAGAGGCCATGAAATCTGAGATGGGATCCATGTATGAGAACAAAGTATGGACTTTGGTTTACTTGCCCGATGATCGGCAAGCCATTGAGAATAAATGGATCTTTAAGAAGAAGACTGACGCTGACGGTAATGTTACTGTCTATAAAGCTCGACTTGTTGCGAAAGGTTTTCGACAAGTTCAAGGGGTTTACTATGATGAGACCTTCTCACCAGTAGCGATGCTTAAGTCTGTCCGAATCATGTTAGCAATTGCCGCATTTTATGATTATGAAATATGGCAAATGGATGTCAAAACTGCATTCCTGAATGGATTTCTGGAAGAAGAGTTGTACATGATGCAACCGGAAGGTTTTGTCGATCCTAAGGGAGCTAACAAAGTGGGCAAGCTCCAGCGATCAATCTATGGTCTGGTGCAAGCCTCTCGGAGTTGGAATAAAAGCTTTGATAGTGTGATCAAAGCATATGGTTTTATACAGATTTTTGGAGAAGCCTGTATTTACAAGAAAGTGAGTGGGAGCTCTGTAGCATTTCTAATATTATATGTGGATGACATATTGTTGATTGGAAATGATATAGAATTTCTGGATAGCATAAAAGGATACTTGAATAAAAGTTTTTCAATGAAAGACCTCGGTGAAGCTACTTACATATTGGGCATCAAGATCTATAGAGATAGATCAAGACGCTTGATTGGACTTTCACAATGCATGTACCTTGATAAAGTGTTGAAAAGGTTCAATATGGATCAGGCAAAGAAAGGGTTATTGTCTGTATTACAAGGTATAAAATTGAGTCAGACTCAATGCCCGACCACTACAAAAGATAGAGAGAAAATGAAGGGAGTTCCCTATGCTTAAGCCATAGGCTCTATCATGTAAGCAATGCTGTGTACCAGACCTGATGTGTGCCTTGCTATTAGTTTGGCAGGGAGGTACCAAAGTAATCCAGGAGTGGATCACTGGACAGCGGTCAAGAACATCCTGAAATACCTAAAAAGGACTAAGGATATGTTTCTCGTATATGGAGGTGACAAAGAGCTAGTCGTAAATGGTTATGTCGATGCAAGCTTTGACACTGATCCGGACGATTCTAAATCGCAAACCGGATATGTATTTTTATTAAACGGTGGAACTGTAAGTTGGTGCAGTTCTAAACAAAGCGTCGTGGCGGGATCTACATGTGAAGCGGAGTACATAGCTGCTTCGGAAGCAACAAATGAAGGAGTCTGGATGAAGGAGTTCATTACCGATCTAGGTGTTATACCTAGTGCATCGGGACCAATGAAGATCTTCTGTGACAATACTGGTGCAATTGCCTTGGCAAAGGAATCCAGATTTCACAAGAGGACCAAGCACATCAAGAGACGCTTCAATTCCATCCGGGACCAAGTCCAAGTGGGAGACATAGAGATTTGCAAGATACATACGGATCTGAATGTTGCAGACCCGTTGACTAAGCCTCTCTCATGAGCAAAACATGATCAACACCAAGACTCCATGGGTGTTAGAATCATTACTATGTAATCTAGATTATTGACTCTAGTGCAAGTGGGAGACTGAAGGAAATATGCCCTAGAGGCAATAATAAAGTTATTATTTATTTCCTCATATCATGATAAATGTTTATTATTCATGCTAGAATTGTATTAACTGGAAACAACGATACATGTGTGAATACATAGACAAACATATAGTCACTAGTATGCCTCTACTTGACTAGCTCGTTTATCAAAGATGGTTATGTTTCCTAGCCATGGACAAAAGAGTTGTCATTTGATTAACGGGATCACATCATTAGGAGAATGATGTGATTGACATGACCCATTCCATTAGCCTAGCACTTGATCGTTTAGTATGTTGCCATTGCTTTCTTCATAACTTATACATGTTCCTGTAACTATGAGATTATGCAACTCCTGTTTACCGGAGGAACACTTTGTGTGCTACCAAACGTCACAACGTAACTGGCTGATTATAAAGGTGCTCTACAGGTGTCTCCAAAGGTACATGTTGAGTTGGCATAATTCGAGATTAGGTTTTGTCACTCCGATTGTCGGAGAGGTATCTCTGGGCCCTCTCAGTAATACACATCACTTAAGCCCTGCAAGCATTGTAACTAATGAGCTAGTTATGAAATGATGTATTACGGAACGAGTAAAGAGACTTGCCAGTAACGAGATTGAACTAGGTATTGGATATCGACGATTGAATCTCGGGCAAGTAACATACCGATGACAAAGGGAACAACGTATATTGTTATGCGGTTTGACCGATAAAGATCTTCGTAGAATATGTAGGAACCAATATGGACATCCAGGTTCCGCTATTGGTTATTGACCGAGAATAGTTCTAGGTCATGTCTACATAGTTCTCGAACCCGTAGGGTCCGCACGCTTAACGTTACGATGACAGTTTTATTATGAGTTTATAAGTTTTGATGTACCGAAGTTTGTTCGGAGTCCCGGATGTGATCACGGACATGACGAGGAGTCTTGAAATGGTTGAGACATAAAGATTGATATATTGGACGGATATATTTGGATACCGGAAAGGTTCCGGATGAGATTGGGAATATACTGGAGCTCCGGGAGGTTACCGGAACCCCCCGGTAAGTATATGGGCCTTATTGGGCCTTAGTGGAAAGGAGGGAGAAGGGGCAAAGGAGGCCCCCCCAAG
>NC_041381.1:555783315-555784689 GCF_002162155.2 Triticum dicoccoides
CGGCCCCCTCCTCCTCTTCCCCTTTATATACGGGGGAGGGGGGCACCCCTAGAACACACAAGTTGATCTACGGATCGTTCCTTAGCCGTGTGCGGTGCCCTCCTCCACCATATTCCACCTTGGTCATATCGTCGCGGAGTTTAGGCGAAGCCCTGCGCCGGAAGAACATCATCATCGTCACCACGCCGTCGTGCTGACGGAACTCATCCCCGACGCTTTGCTGGATTGGAGCCCGGGGAACGTCATCGAGCTGAACGTGTGCTGAACACGGAGGTGCCGTACGTTCGGTACTTGGATCGGTCGGATCGTGAAGACGTACAACTACATCAACCGCGTTGTCATAACGCTTCCGCTTATGGTCTACGAGGGTACGTGGACAACACTCTCCCCTCTCGTTGCTATACCATCACCATGATCTTGCGTGTGCGTAGGAATTTTTTTGAAATTACTACGTTCCCCAACAGTAACCGTGTTAGACTCGAGACGAAAAGATCCCGAGGACTATGCAGACATGACTAGAATGCTCTAGAAGTAAGTTCAATCCATCATTATCGAACCATATCAGCAACTTTGTTCATTTCTTGATATCAAGTAATTATTTTCTTTGTTTGACAGAGTTTGGAAAGAGTTCACCACAATTTCTTGAGGACTGCCGACCGAGCTGACATTTAAAACACCAAAAGTAAGTACTACTACCTAGTTCCGCGCGTCTCCCATTGATTGTAGCTAGTTTCATAAATACCCTTTAGCATGCTTGCTTATCAGTTTGGTTGACCTCTATTTCTCATAAAGTGCTTGTGGCAGGAACAAGGAAATAATTTCTGTGGATACTAAATTTGTGAGTTCATCTACAACGAGACAGCCAATAATAAGTGGGGCTACAGTAAAAACAATATAAAGTGTGTAAGCAAAAATATTCACAATTGTACTTTATTACCATCATTTGTATTGAGTTTCATTCATACACATGTATTGACCCTCTTCTTCGATTTAGATCTGGCAGTTGTGGGATGAGCTCCTACCACATGATCGCGTAAAAGCAATTCAAGAGGAATTAGCGGGATTCTTTCTTGACCACGTCATTAATAAAGCCGGAGAATACCATGTGGCACTTGACTTCAGACTTTAAGGTTGTAATAGATCTTATATTATATATATGTAGCTAGTAGCGTCAGATAGATATATATATACGAAAACTTGTTGTTCGACCAATCTCTCGGAGGAGAGGTCGATCACTTCTCTCTGTATATGTTCATGACGATCTTCTGTACTTAATGGTTTCCTTCATTTTCTTACTAGCTAGCATGTCGAGTCCTCTATACCTATAGTACGTAGCGTCGACTAAGCACGGAGATAAGAGAGGTCGCTTCTCTC
>NC_041381.1:555784911-555793610 GCF_002162155.2 Triticum dicoccoides
CCCTTTCAAAAAAAACAAAAACCCCAGCCTCTGAACTGCTGACGCGTGGATGCTTTTTGGTCCCGGTTGGTGTTACCAACCGGGACTAAAGGCCCTCCTGCCTGGGCAAGCCGCATCGGCCACGTGGAGCCCCACTAAAGGTCATGGGCTTTAGTACCGACCCTTTAGTCCCGGTTCCAGAACCGGGGCAAATGGGCATCTAGAACTGGGACATATGGCCTTTTTCTACTAGTGAGGGTCGGTCCTAACTAGGGACACATTTAGGTCACTAGATAGTAGTTTAGATATGACGTGCTTCTGCAAACTTCTCTGTGCTCCACTTCTCTCTGAAAGGTATATACAATTCCTTTTGCCATATTAGATATCTAAATCTCACATGACTTGAAGATGATAAAGCTTTGTCAGAATGTACAGTCCATATAATAATTACTCCCTCTATAAAGAAATATAAGACCGTTTAGAACAGAGGGAGTAGATGATACCCTGCGTGATGTTGGGAAACGGTTGCAATTTATTTCAATGAAATTTGGTTATATTAACACATGAATATTTGGATTAACAATTTATGAACTAAAACTAAAAATACATACTACATGTTCTATTTTATTATTGTATAGTTGGAAATATTTATTGAATATAAGTAGCATAATATAATGGGTAAAAAAACCATGCATGTTGAGTGGGTCTTTGATGTGGTGGCACGTGTGATGAGTTGAGATGTGTGAATTTTGAGATAAATAGATGTAGTGGGATCAACTACTAATAGAAAACTTTTGCATGAATGTTATGGTGTGCCTTTAATAATGATATGGCATGTGTGCATGTCAAGATAATATAAATAGTGGGGATCAACTATTTAGGAATATTTACGTGCCCATATGTAGAGAGGCATGTCTTGATATTGTAAACATTGTAAAATGTGCTTCAAGATTTCACAATTCTATTGTGTTTCTTGTAGCGAACTATCAAGTAGTGATCATCTGTTTTGCTAGATGTAAAATTACCACTTCGTGGCTCTATCTAGTCTTATCCAGAAAAAAACTCTGGTTTGTCTTTAGAAGATATGTACATGGTGCTCTCCGCTAAAAAAGAACACATAATGTGATTGTTCACCCTATTTGTCAATTAGTTGAAAACCTGGTGAGTTACTAGTACAAAGATTTGGTGGCTAATATAGCTAATAATTTTAAATTTTGATTGCACTTGTTTGTGCGGGTGGCGAGTACTACAAACAGAGTTTGGGTCACATTAGATAGTCGTGATGTGATGATCTCATATTACAAAAATCTACGATAGCTAGAGACATGTTTTGTACAAAACTACATTGCCCAATATCTCAATATATTCGAACAATAGCTCTAGCATCCCATGGCCAGCCTTTTTTGGGGGTCACATGCACCCTAGGGTTGACAATACATAATAACGAAATACATGATTCAACACACCACATAATCAAGATATCATAGTATCATACATTCATATCGCTAGAGTAGGTTGTAACTAGTGGCATATTAAGGTCACACTAGATAGTCTAGATACGATGTGCTTGTAGCAAACTTCTTCATGCTCCACTATTCTCTGGCACATGTATAATTACTTTCCTAGTGATAGATAAATCTTTTACTTTTATCTATAAATGGCACTATTATTGCACACTGTGATGATATGTTGATGACTTGACACTAATGTTGAGTTGGTTAAAATATTGGTGGAGACCAACCAGTAGGTTGTACTCCTCATGTCTACGGGGAGTACATGTATTAGAAACAAGTGTTTCATGCGGCAAGATAGTGGTTTCATGTTAGCATATCTTACTATATTTTAACGGTTTCATGTCACATCACATAGCAAAAATATGGTGGTATCATGTTGCTAAAGTAGATAATAGCTAGTGTCATGTTAGTGCCACACTACATAGCCATCTCAGAAGTGTCCTAATACGGCTTTGGTTTCATAATAGAAGTATGGTTGGGTATTTGATGGCCATGTGTTCCTATGACACATAAATAATTATGATTTGTCTAACTACATGTTTGGTACACGATAATCTCATAGAACTTGACAATGGTTGATACGTGCATTTTGCATCACAATTTCATAAGATAAATACTCTACTTTCATGCATATTTGATCAACATTGCATCACTTTCACTTCGAGTTCATCTTACATTGCAGAGAATCGCAGGAAGGACTGCCCAAAAAGCTACCACATGAAGGAATAAAAGTTCCGTGAGGAAAATCACTTTCTAGAAGCAAGGAAAATAAAAATAAGAATATGGAAGTAACTTTTGGACCAAAAGAAGTCATGGGCCTGTACCCAGAGCCCTCAATTGCTAAGGCACCCGGGCCTACGGGGCCACTCCGCGTGACCTTTCTAGAGTATTTGGCTCTTTCTCGGGGGAAAAGCATGTCAAGCATTTTTGGGGGATTTTTTTGCCGCTGCCTCGGGGTGGAAACCTACTATTCTTTACGGATGGTTATTTCTACCAAAATATGCCCCTCCGATCGGAGGAACATAAGCTTATGGATGCCCCCGCATCCCTTTAATTTTGCAAGGAGGTCTCAAGCTTTAAGTCGGGGATGCCAACCATCCCTACTCTTCCTAAATCATCTAGTATGATTTTCTTGAACACCTTTTTATCTTCATATTATGAGTAAATTCTTGGAGCATCCATTTTCTTTTTCTTCACATCAAAGAATAAATAGACATCATTCTGGTTAGGATGGTTTTTAGTGAAGTATTTAGAATATGAACTTCACATATATCATTTGGTGTAAATATGAAATTACCGCTCTTTGTGCTTCACTCATATCTATTGAGCAAGATGCTATTGGATTTACATGTTCTTCTACCGATCTTTCATTTGCTTCTCTTTGGATCTTCACCTTGGTTTTCATTCGCTTTTTATTTGTTGTCTGGCTTGTTTCTTATTTGGTTTTTATTTTCTCCTTGTCAGCCTTTTATTTCCTTTAATAAAAAAAGATTTTATTAATTTTTCTTTTGGTTTTCATTTGCTTCTTGTTTCTAAAAAATGGCAAAAATTATTATTTTGCTTTTTCATTTGGTCCTTAGTTGGTTTTTGTTTGAGAAAGCAACAACATATTTCTTGGATTCTGCATTTTCCTTTTCCTTTTTGTTTTTTCTTTGAAAGTTTAGAAAAGCAACAAAAGGTGTTTTACCTTATTTTTACTCCTCCTATATTATGAAAACCACAAAAGTATTTCCCACTTGTCCTTTTGCTCCTTTCTTTGGTTCTTTTCTTTATTCCTTGAATATTTTGTTTGCTTCTCACTCAATGTTATGCTTCTTATGTGCTTCCTGATTTAGAAAATGAAAATGCCAAAATGTTTTGGTAGTCTGACCAAGCCAATGATGCTTAGCTAGTCTTTTCGGTCTCTGAGCCAACTTCGGGATTTGTAAGGGAAAGAGAATGCCCTCGAAGACGCACACTTGCATGAATTCGGTTGATGACTGTAAGGGATAAAAATATTGAGTTCACCATTGCAATTGAGACGTCGGCTCTATTCACCCTTTTCCCCTGGACTCCCAACGATCCTCGATCCTACACATATACTAGATTTTCTTCATTGGCACTGAAAATAATGATTGACACTAAATAATATGAGAGGAAATCAAAACAATAATCATTGGTCTATCTTCATCATTGACACTAAATAAATAACTATCCCTATGCTAGATATGCCGCTTAGTTAGTTTCGCAAAAGACTAGCTCGGGCCTTTATAGCAAACATTCCATCTCTATGCAAATTCTGTAATCGTGGACAATGCTCACTTGGACATTTGGTCACGTTTACCAAATAAAAAAAGACACCCTTATACAATTGATGGCGTCATCATAATTAATCTAAGGTATTCTTTTGAGAACTAGGATAAGCGTGCCTCAATATTAGAACATGGATTAGTACCTGGTTTTAACACAATTAGAACCAAATCCTTGCCACTAAACCCCTAACATCGTATTAATCTTTGTAGGTTGGTTTTCCATACTGGGTAAAAAAAAGATGGTTTTAAGAATGCATGCACAAAGTATACAACCTAGCAAACCAAATCAAGAAATAAGACATGAGAAAATGTCTCTCTCAAAGTGTGCACAATCAAATCATGCACTGATGCCGTCATCAAGCATTGAAAGCCCCTAAATAGCATTTGTTCCATCGATTAAGAAGTGAACCATTTGAATTGCAACCACCACTGGTGTTAGAATTGTACTGAGTTGGTTTTTCTTATTTTTTGGATTAGAACAAAGCAAACACAATAATTATTTGTCCAAATCAGGTGAGAAGAAAGAAGAAAACTGAGAAAAATACCAAATTTGTTAAGTTTTCTCCATAATGTAGTGTCTATAGATTATTTTTTCCAAAAGTTTTCTCTATAAACATGGTCAAAGTTTTCTCTAGAAATTTTGGTTCAAGTTTGTTAAGTTTGACATTTCAGAAAATATATATGTGGTACATTATGAAATGGAGGGAGTATGTAGTAACAATATGTGCAGATAAGGTGGTGACAGGGGAGAAGGAAAGAGAGAAGAAGCAAGGTAACTCCCTCACACTACAGACACATAGACAGGGAAGCATTTTAGTTGGCAAATAAAAAGTTTAATTATTAATTTTAATTATGAAACAACAACTAAAACAGTTAATTTATTCAGATTTCCTACTTCTCATCTCCTTTTTCAGGAAAATTCTCTAGATTAACATCGTCTGGGATGTCATATTGATTTTTTTTATTGATTAATCATGTTGCATGGCTAACTTATTGATCTCCTAAACCGCAATTTTTTTTATTGATCTCCTCAATTCACAATTCCTGACTCACTGCCATTTGTGAGAGATTTATACCCCACATTGCCCTTTTGCTATACGGGGAAATGTTGGGCCACAGTCCTGTTACTGGTGCGGCGTACCTACATGTCCCCATGCATGTTACCGCAAGTAACTATGCGGTCTGTCTGTCCGATGCATGGAAGCTGGTCCATGGCGCAGCACATGGCCGGCACCATCACTCCCCAAGCATCTGAGTAGCAATCAGTCGGTGGCATTTGGAGGTAGCAATCGCCATCACAAATACAGGAAAACGACCAACTCCCACGTACCACAAACAGCCACCCTATGCAAAATTGCAAATGCATAAAAGCTGGTGGAGCATGGGAGCGCCTGCGACCACCGAGCTAGCCAGAGCCGGTCGATCGAGATCCCCGGCTGTTCGTGTCGCCTCCGGTGGAGGAGATCCGCTACACCATCGTGTATCGGCTATCGCCATGGCGCATGCATGCATGATGGTCCAGCTTTGCTCCGCCGTGGACATGGCGACACGCCGCCCCCACTCCCCTGCCAAATAATCTATCTCCCTCTCTCGTGTGGGCGTCGTCGATGGTACCCGGCGCCTCGCCCTCACCTCGAACACATCGAGGCCCATCCATCAATAATTCTGGGTCCTGCCGTCAAAATCAAAACAAAATATAATCAAGTTCCGGATCCCGTAATTGCAAGCGTTGAATCATCACATGGAACACGCGGGGCCGCTTGATTAGGCTAGAAAACTCTCGCATTAGGCCGGGTTACTTTTATTTGGCACGTGCAATCATGTCCCCGGCCGTCCTCGAACGATGCTGCGGAGTATGTCTCGTCTTCGTCTAGCTACGGATGGTGGGGGTTTCATTTAAGGTGGACGGTGTTTCTCCTCGAATCATGACTTTGACAGTTGACAAGGAGAGTCTCTGTGTTTGTACTGCATTCTTGTTTCATTGTAGCTACTACCTACTATTCGCGACAAAAAAAAAGATGCACGAAAAGCTGGCTAACATCCTAATCTAAAATGATCACCCGACAGAATAAAAGGTTAGTGCATATTTGTTGGAAAGTGCATGAAAAAGGTGCAAGTCTTCAAAGGAGTATAACAATAACTCAATCAAGCCATCGTACGGGCCTCGTCTACCTTGTGAAAAATGCTATTTTCTCCGTGGGAGACGATTTGTAGCACGCCCCTCGTTGTGCTCCTCCGTATGTATCTAGGTCGCATGACTTGTTGATCCTCAATGCGGATGGGATTGGACGTGGGGATTTAGATTGGAAGAAATCCCTAACCGACGTTGCTCGGCTACTCGTTTCCTTCTTGAAGGCGCCGTCCTGGGAGATAGTTGACTAGTGGACACCGTTGGGTTGACGTTGGAGGAGATCTGGATCATGAGGTTGCATGGTGTGGCATCTACCGCGTCGATGACGACGAGTCTCGGTGGCATGGCACAACGGGGTCTCGCGATGGATATGTGTTGATGGACACACGGGATTGTGGCGTCATCGGCAGTTGGGCCGGCCTTGGTCAATGTGTGGATCTCTCTAGAAGTTGGGACGACGAAAGATGGTCCGTGCTAGGTGTCTGTCCGTCCGGTTGGTAATCTCGGTTCACCTTGAGGCGGCTTGGTGAGGCCAACAGATTAGATGACGTGCGTTTGGTGAGTAGCCAACATCATCAAGCTAGTAATTGTTTCACCTCCCGACGATCTATATCGCTACAAGTTTTGTTTGCATATTCGTGCACGTGAAAGGGATTTGAAACAAGATCACCCTTCGAATTGCACCACCGTTTGGTATGATAGGTTTCCTATCTAAAAAAAATCAAAATTTAAACTTGCACTGCACGGAGGGATGTTTCATCCACGCCGAGGACAAGATTTGGTTCAAGTACGTCTTCCTGTGGATGCAAGAAAGCACTTGAGGTAACAACATCCTATAAATCTTGCTCTTTTTCAATCAGCTGATCTTCTCGCACGCGTCGACCGACTCCATCGTCATCAGATCTGTTTCACATCGGACGATTCTGGAGTGTTTCCGTGACCTACCCCCATTCTTGCAACTGGGTTGTTGTTTCACAACGCAGATCGCAACAAACGGTATGTTGCAGACTTGGCGGACGGCACACGTCCGCTCGCCACCTCCCCAGGGCCAAGAGCCTGGCCGGAGGCCCTCGTCGGCGGTGGCAAAGCGGGTGCAGAACCAGCATCGGGACATCGATGGATCAGCCTCGTGCACGCAGAGGAAGCCCTGTGCGTGCAAGGCCGTGGCATCATTTTTCACTGCAATTTTGTTTTGCAACATGTTGCAAAAAGTGGTCGCGATATCGTTTTCATTAAATTTCGTTTAGCAACACAATTCATGTTGCAAAAGCCACTCCGTAACATCACTTATGTTGTAAAAAGTGGTTGTGACATCATTGTTTTGCAACACAAGCCATGTTGCAAAAGTCCTTCCATAACATCGCTCATGTTGCAAAAAATTAAAGACAAAAATAAATACAATTCTGCAACATAGCCTTTGTTGCAAATGTTTCTTCAACAGGAACTATGTTGTGAACTGTTCTGCAACACCGCCTTTGTTGCAATACTAAAGAGGAGAGTCGAGTGCTGGATTCCGCGTGATCTAACGGCTGCTGAGGCGGTGAATCTTTTAAAGTGATCCGCCGGCCGACGCGTAGCACGGCCCAACATCCTATATAGAGTATAGAAGTGGAGACCGATATGGATAGCAGAAAACCGTGGGAAACAAACATGTCGTCGTTGAGCCGACACGTGCACGAACCGACCGACGAAGGTCCATGACAAGCGATCACCCCCCGCTCCGCTCCCACCCACGCCGCGCGGTGCCTACACCTACGTGCCGTGCGTGGCCGGGGGATTAATAACCCAACCTAACCTAAACCGGGAGTCGACCGTCCGTACGGCTCAGGCAGGCGGCACGCACATGGAGTCATGGAGGAGGAGGACGACATGGGGGCGGGCGGAATCTGATGAATCGCCCGGACCCGGAGCACACGCTGGGTAGCAGCAGGAGTATTTTTCTCTCTCACGGGCGCCCGTGCGCGATCGTGTCACCACCACGTGCTGCCCCTGCTCCGTCGCGGGCCTTTCCGGTCTCGATCGCTCTGCCTAGGCCGTGGCGAGGCACCGAGCTAGGTACGTACTGGGAGCGAGCGTGGAAAAGGCATTGGATGCTCTGCCGCTCTCGCTGCTTGGGCGGGACGAGGGAGCACGTACGTGCCTACGCGCGCGCGCGGCAGCGCGTGTTGGGACGCAGGTGGTGTCCGCATGGGTGGTGTCGATGATGCATGGTGGTGGCCATGGCCATGGTAGCCCGGCTGCTGCCTGCTGGAACCTACGGGGAGGGAGGGAGATACCGGTGGATACGCGGGCGAGCTCAGCTCAGTGCACCGTACGCGCGTTCACGTACGGGGCGTCGCACGAACGGGGAGATGGCCGGCCGGAGACGGAGACGCATGCAGCAGCTGGCAGGGCGGAGGACGGCCGTAGGCAGCACCGTCAGTTCGGCACATCCCACATGGCCTCCAGTGCTGGTGCCACGGACGCGTAAATGTGAGTGACGGTGACGGTACCGCTCCTTTGTCTGCCGGCCATTGGCCGGGGAAGGAAATTACCGGCTGGCCGCGCAGTGACAGACGGACGGACAGTCTCTGGCGCGAGATGCTGTACTGTACTGTACTGTACTGTGCCGTTGCTCCGCGAGGAAACTGTTAGACTGTATATACGTAGCATCTGTACACATATTGTAACATTGTATTGTACCTCTTGGTATCTCTATATAATGAGATAGCCACACCCCGTTTAGGGTGTCGAGCAGTTTTCCAAACCTACGTTTTACATGGTATCAGTTTAGGGTTACGATGT
>NC_041381.1:555793990-555796326 GCF_002162155.2 Triticum dicoccoides
GCGCCGCCTCCTGCGCCAGCTCCTGACGTCGCGCCGTCGTCGCCGTTCCTTGCCTCCCAGCCCCTGGCTGCGGCCTCGGCCTGGTGGCACAACCAGCCGCCCGCGGGCTCCCTGATCGGATCGGGAGCCGGCCACGGCGACCTGCCTCCGCCGATGTCTTCTGGCGGCCGATCGTCCTCGACCACGACGGTTGCCCCGCCGGCGCCGCCGTCCTTCCAGGGTCAGCCGCCTGCGTACGGCACCGCCCCTGCCCCGTCCTATGGCGTCCCCACCGCATCGCCGTACGCCGCCCTGCACCCGTACAGTGGTTCAGGTCAGGCCTACGGACCCCCGTGGTACGGTGCCCCTGCATCCACTCAGGGTGCCCTGCCACCACCGCCGTCCGCCTGGCCGCTGCATCCCTATGGCGCGCTGCCGCCGCAGCCCTACGCGGCGCCGACGCGTCCTCAACCCTACACGGCGCTGCCACCTTCGCTGCCCTACGGGGTCGCGCCTCCTTCGTCACCAGGGGACCCCGCGTCGCCGTATACCGATGTTGTTCGCGGCTATGGTGCACCTTAGGCGGTCGCCCCGCACCAGTAGAAGGATCCATGTATGGGTCTCTACGCGCCACCGAGACAGGATCGTGCTGCACCGCCATTGCCGTTCTACTTCTCGCATCTTCTTCCGGTGAAGCTCACGCCGGACAAATACCTGTCGTGGCGGGCTTAGGTGCTTCCTCTCCTCCACAGCCGCTACATGGAGGGGTATGTCGATGGCTCCATCCCGCGCCCGCCGCCGTACCATCCGGCTTATCATGTGTGAGTGGCCCAGGATCAGGCAATCCTCTCCGCCATATAGTCGTCGTTGACTTCGAGCGTGTCATCGCTGGTCATCTTCGCCGCGACGTCTAAGAATGCTTGGTCGGCGCTTCACAACAGCTTTGCCTCTCAGTCTCAGGTGCGTGCTCACTCTATACGCACCGAGTTGGGGGAGACCAAGCTTGATGGCCTCAGCATCATGGACTACTTCAACAAGATGACTGGTCTCGCCGACACGTTGGCCTCGATCGGTCAGCCGCTTGGTGATGAAGACTTCACCACCCATGTACTCAACGGCCTGGATGACGACTATGATAACCTCATCGAGAATGTGCATGGTCGCGAGGCTCCACTGCCGCCCCGTGAGCTCTACGCGCGCCTCCTTGGCCGCGAACAGCGCATCAAGGCGCGCCGAGCTTCTCCAGGTTTTGTCTCCGCCAACGCTGCGACTCGCGGCAAATCTCAGAAGCCGGCGTCGCTTGGTGGGAAAACGGCGGCCTCGCCTCTGTTGGCTCCGCGGGGTGCGGCGCCCTCCATCACTGGCGGTAGCCCGCCAGTTGCTTGATGTCCTTGCTGCAGTGCTCAGCAGGCCTGCCAGCTGTGTGGCCTTGAGCACCACATTGCCTCTCACTATCATCGTCGCTACAAGCAAGACTTTCTGGGCCTGGGAAATAATGGCAAATGGAATGATAAGCAGGCCGCCGCCGCAGTGACGAGTCATGAGCATGGCCGCAGTCGTTCCTACCCCATCGATCCTACGTGGTATATGGATACTGGAGCTACCAATCACCTCACCGGCGAGATGGGCAAGCTCTCTAATCAGGAGCCATATCGTGGTCATGATCAGGTGCACACCACCAGTGGAGCAGGTATGCGCATCTCCCATGTTGGTCAGGCCTCTCTCCTTACACACAATTTTCGCAAACTGCATCTTTCCAATGTCCTTCGTGTTCCCTCTGCTACGCATAGTTTGTTGTCCATTCCTCAACTTACTCGTGATAATAATGTCTTTGCTGAGTTTCACCGTTTTCGTTTCTTTATCAAGGATCGGGACACGAGGGTCGTTCTGCTTAGGGTCGTCTTCGCCATGTCCTGTATGCACTTGATGCGCTGCGCACACCTTCCATGCAGCAGTCTTCTCCTCAGGCGTTCAGTGGTGTTCGTGTGTCGCCTACACACTGGCATGCGCGCCTTGATCACCCTGCGACTTCTATAGTTCGTTATGTGTTGCATCATCATGAACTACCAGTTGTGTCCAATAAAACTGCTGAAACTATCTGTGATGCCTGTCAGTCATCAACTTACGTTTTCAGAGTCTAGTCGTGTTGTGAAACATCCTCTTGAGATTGTGTTTTCTGATGTATGGGGTCGTGCCCAGACGTCCGTTAGTGGTCACAATTATTATGTCAGTTTTATTGATGCTTATAGTCGGTTTACTTGGCTATATCTTATTCCGTGCTAGTCTGATGTGTTTGATGTTTTCATTCAGTTTCAAGCACACGTTGAACGTCTCCTTAAGCATAAAATCATCCATGT
>NC_041381.1:555796663-555798974 GCF_002162155.2 Triticum dicoccoides
TCATTTTTTTAACAAACTTGGGATTTCGCATCGTGTGTCATGTCCTCGTACACATCAGCAGAATGGAGCTGCCGAACGTAAGCATCGCCATCTTGTTGAAACTGGCCTAACCTTGCTCGCTCATGCATCCGTTCCTTTTCAATTCTGGAGTGATGCTTTCTCCACAACCTGTTTTCTGATAAATAGGCTTCCCTCACGACTTCTGAAAATGCAAACCCCGCTTGAACTCTTGCTCAATGAAGTTCCAGACTACACATTCTTCAAAGTGTTCGAGTGTGCGTGTTGGCCTCACCTACGTCCATATAATAAGCGTAAGCTAGAGTTTCGGTCTAAGAAGTGTGTTTTTCTCGGGTATAGTTCCCTTCACAAAGGGTACAAGTGCCTCCATGTTCCTACAAATCGCGTCTACATCTCTCATGATGTTGTGTTTGATGAAAATTCATTCCCTTTACGTGTATTTCCGACAAGATCTACCGTTCCCACACCACCAGTGCCCGCGTCTACACCTTCGCCTATTCAATCTGTGGATGTTGTATATGTCCCTGCGTTGCTTCCTAATCATGCTGCAGGTATTGGACGTGACGCTCGCCTTGAGCTCCTTGATGAACATGTCACGGACGCGGCTCACGATCGGGACGTGCATGTGCCATGCATGTCGGGTGGCACCCGCCAACCCGCCACCGCCTCGCTCATGGAGGCTGCCCCATGGGCGCCGGTCTCGCCCTGCCCGATGCTTGCCCCACGGGCGCCGGTCTTGTCCGGCCCGATGCTGGCCTCGCCAGGCTCATGGGCGCCAGCCTCGCCCGGCTCCACACGGGCCTCGCCCGGCCCGACGGCTGCCGCCTCGCCTGGTTTGGTGCCGGCTTTACCCGACCTGCCGGTCCCGTCGCCTGGGCCGGCTGTCGCCTCGACTGGCCCAGGGGCGCCGTCGCCTGCCCTGGCCGGCCCCGTCTCGGTCTCCAGTGAGCCGGCCTGCCCTGTCTCGGCCTCCAGTGAGCCGGCCAGTCCCGTCTGGGCCTCCAGTGAGCCAGCCTCATCACCGTCACCTGCTGCATCGGTACTGCCAACACAACCTGGTGTCACCCTTCGTCCTCAAACACAGAGCCAATCTTGTATTTTTCGTCCGAAGGAACGCAATGATGGGACTGTTGCATGGCTTGCTGCGTGCATGGCTCATACTGCTGCCGATCCCACTGCAGGGCCTCGTCATTTTCAGGCTGCACTGAGTATTCCTCACTGGCGTGCTGCAATGGAACAGGAGTTTTAGGCTCTACAAAAGAATGACACTTGGCAACTTGTTCCTCCAGTGTCTGGCGTCAACGTCATTGATTTCAAGTGGGTTTTTAAAGTCAAGAGACATGTTGATGGTTCTATAGAATGCTACAAGGCACGGCTAGTCGCCAAGGGCTTCAAATAGAGGTATGGTCTTGATTATGAAGACACATTCAGTCCGGTCATCAAGCCTACTATCATTCGTTTGCTGCTGTCTCTTGCTGTTACTCGAGGATGGTTTCTTTGTCAGCTCGATGTGCAGAACGCTTTCCTACATGGAATTCTGGAGGAGGTTTATATGCGTCAGCCGCCTGGTTTTGTTGATCCTGCACGTCCTCATCATCTCTGTCGTCTGGTTAACGTGTTGTCTGGACTCAAACAGGCTCCTCGTGCGTGGCATGCTCGCCTTGGATCTGTTCTTCGGGCTCTTGGGTTTACTCCCTCCACTGCTGACACGTCTCTATTTCTACTACAGCGTCCTGAGGTTACGATGTATCTCCTGGTTTATGTTGATGACATCATTCTCATTAGTTCCTCCGATGCTGCTGCTGATCGTCTTGTGACTGCACTCAGTGGTGATTTTGCTGTCAAGGATTTAGGTGCTCTGCATTTTTTCCTTGGTCTGGAGGTTTCACGGTCTTCAACTGGGTTGACTCTTACTCAGAAGAAGTACTCTTTGGAGTTGTTGCGGCGCGCTGGAATGCTCAAATGCAAACATGCTATCACTCCGATGTCTGCCACTAATCGGTTGTCTGCTCTTTATGGAGACTCTCTCTCGTCTGATGATGCTACTGAGTATCGCAGTCTCGTTGGTGGCCTGCAATACCTTACTATTACCAGGCCTGATATCTCCTATGCAGTCAACCGTGTGTGTCAATTCCTGCATGCACCCAGGACTTCTCATTGGTCAGTTGTGAAGCGTATTTTGCGTTATGTCTGTCTTACTGCCTCCTATGGTTTGCTTCTTCAGCCTGCACCGTCGTGTGAGCTCTCAGCTTTTTCAGATGCAGATTGGTCTGGAAGCCCTGATGACAGGCGA
>NC_041381.1:555799236-555801366 GCF_002162155.2 Triticum dicoccoides
CGGTATTTCTGGGTCCTAACTTGATCGCCTGGAATGCTCGCAAGTAAGCAACAATGTCTCGCAGTAGTACTGAAGCTGAGTACAAAGCAGTTGCTGATGCGACTGCTGAGATCATATGGGTACAATCCTTATTGAGAGAGTTGAGAGTCCCTCAAGCTCGCCCTCCATTTCTGTGGTGTGACAACATCGGTGCTACATATCTATCATCTAATCCGGTGTTTCATGTTTGGACAAAGCACATTGAGGTTGACTATCATTTTGTTCGGAAACGTGTTGCACAGAAACTACTTTGTATCAAGTTCATCTCGTCGAAGGATCAACTTGCTGACATCTTCACGAAGCCTCTTCCACAACCACAGTTTGTAGGCTGTAGGCGCAATCTTAACTTGCTTTGTACTTCAGGCCATAGTTAAGATTGAGGGAGGGTGTTAGACTGTATATACGTAGCCTCTGTACACATATTGTAACATTGTATTGTACCCTTGATACCTTTATATAATGAGGTAGCCACACCCTGTTTAACGTGTCGAACAGTTTCCCAGACCTACGTTTTATAGAAACATCGACGAGACAGTTTACGTGTTGAGGAGTACAGCAAAGCTGGAGAGTGAGTATGGCGTCGGCGCGTTGCATCGTTGGAAACGGCGCAGCTTTGCAGCCCCCGAGAGGAGACATTGACAAAATAGTTTACGTGTTGGAGCAGTAGTAGTACGCTATCCTTTCAGGGAGGGACAAACACTCTGATGTGTAAATTGTGGTGTGGGCGGTCAGCCTCGTACTACTACGATGGGAAAAGAAAATAAGCAGAAAAAGAAACTACTACTACAGGATCCCGCGAGGGCATACGGAAGATACGCCCACGCACCTTGTTGTCACAGCCCGGTGGCGGTGGGGAAAGGGCTCCCGGCCCGAGACAAAAGCGCCATCTCCATCCGTCTCGCACGTCCCCGCCCGGTCTAGCTTTCCATGCTCGCTCTTGCTTCGTGCAAAGCAGCAATATTTTGGGGGCTTTCGGCACGGATCCAGGAGCCCTTGTCACCCACAGTATCACCCCTCCTCCTTTTCCATGATCCTGTTTAGTGTAAAAGAACGCTGGAGTAGTGGAGTGGTTCCAAGTTCCAACTTGCAACCCTTCCGGGATTCCATGAGCTGATGAGCACGACCACCGCACTGCCCAACTCCAGTTGACATTCTACGGAGTGGCCAACAACATTTTGCATAAAATTGTATTTCCTCCGTAAACTAATATAAGGGCATTTAGATCCTCTTGTATGATTATTTTCATAGCTTTTAGTGTGAAATTATGAAAATATTTAGATTTTTTTAGCGGAAAACACATTCATATTTCCCTCTATGACGCCATTAGCCCCAACCCATTTCCAACTGAAGGAAACCCTGACCCATTTTCAACTGAAGAAAACCCTGACCCATTTTCATTCGCAAAAAAGAAACCCTTACCCGTTTTCGTAAAAAAAAAAACTCGGTCAAGGATCCAATTTCTGGTTCGCCGAAGCCGGAAAGCCCGGCCCACGCAACTGGCCCAACGTTCTCCACTCACAGACCAAGTCCAGAGCCGCCCGTTCGCCGTCGCGACCTCAGTTCCCCACCCGCAACCGCTGGATAGCTCGCGAATCTGCTCCTCGTCGCCGTCCCCGATCCGTCCGTCGTCTCCCCGTACGGCCCCCGATGGCGAGGTTCCGGTTCCACTGGCTGGAGGCCATGCTGCCGCTGGGCATCATCGGCGGCTTCCTCTGCATCATGGGCAACGGCCAGTACTACATCCACAGGGCCGCGCACGGCAGGGTACCGCTCCCTTTCCCCATTTCTCTCTCTCCCCCGAATCCCGATCCGAGTCTCTCTCTCTTCTCGTTCTGACGCGGGCGTGTGGTTCGTTGGATGCAGCCGAAGCACATCGGGAACGACATGTGGGACGTCGCCATGGAGCGCCGTGACAAGAAGCTCGTCGACAAGCCCGCCGCCAACTAGGTGCGGATCTGATCCCATGCCTCCTGCATCTTCTGCCGGCGGCCCCTCTTGGGTTTCTGGGTGCTTGGCTCTGAGACGAAATTCTAGGGTTTGGTCTGGTGTTAAGTTTGAATAGTTCCCTTTTATTGTTGGATAGAGGTTTTT
>NC_041381.1:555801530-555846177 GCF_002162155.2 Triticum dicoccoides
ATTGGGAGTGTCTGGTGTGAATTTGCGCATTTATCCGTAGCTGGATTGTCATGTTGATTGTTAGTGCGTTGCAGATCACTGGAGACTTTTCTGATGCTGCTGCGCTGCTGTTATGCTTGACAGAATTGGATTGCAATGTGCTAGACTTGTACTGAATTTCTGATTTGGTTGGTACTGTATGGTAGCCCCATTTGCCCTGTCGAACTGATGGTACAGCTCGGGTTTTGCGTCATTTGAATGTAAGGCTAGTTTAGAAAATAGTATAGCACAGTGAGCTCCTTTGCAATGAGGTACTCCCTCCGTTCCAAAATAGATGATCCAACTTTGTGCTAAAGTTAATACAAAGTTGAGTCATCTATTTTGGAACGGAGGGAGTAGATGTCATCTGATTGGGTCTTTGAGGTGGGAGAAGTGGTACTTCGGGCTTGGCAGAGCTTCCTCTGGCCGTGTTCTCCAGTCGTCACAGTAGAGAATTAAACTGACTGCTTCTGTTTCCCAACTTGATTTATATAATTTTTTGAAGAATGTTGATCTAAGCAATTGCATTTATCTAAGTAGACCTCTCTCCAGTCTCACGTGAATCCCTATTGGCTGGCCGAAGAATGGAAACCATGATTTGTTTACACCTCTAGCAGACTTCTACGTGGCCTTAATGTCACATTGTTCCCTATTTTTCCTTTCATGATCTTGTTAATGCCCCATCCATTCTTGTTTCCCTCAATAGTATTGCCATTCCCATGCATCTGATCACTTAATGAATAACAGTAGCATTGATGATAGATCTTTGTTTAAACTGCTTACCACTTCACATCGCCTTGTTTGAGCAATATTCTTAAAAATGCAGTTGGAAGCTAACAACATAATATTAGCTTTATCTGAAACAATCTTGCCTTCCTCCCCACCTTTGCTTTTCGACCAACAAGTGCTGTTGACATCACACTACTCCACAAGATTTGTGTTGCCATATTGCTTTGCTTGATTAAATTCAGTAGTTGCTGTTAACTGATGTTAAGCCTCCCTTTTATGTCCGTGAGTTGGTGTCTCAGATTTTAGTTGGTCTCCCTCCTTGTAGTCTCCTATTATATTCATGTTTTAATAACCGGATCCAAGAAGTAATTTGCTGAATCCAGTTGTTCCTGTCCATAAATGTCTGATGATGTTCAGTTCCTTTTCACTCACATCTCCTGAAAGATAAAGTGCATATCAAATTCTTATTCAATAACTTGTAATCATCCATTGTGTATTGGTGTTTTTTTCGTTTTTTGATGGTTTCTAATCTGGAACAAAATTGTGTCTGACGGAATGTTCTCCACTTGGATATTCTAGAAGCAAATATCTGTGACATGTGTTTTCGTGATGTTTATGTTTTGTGCTTTGTCAAAGCTGGGTAATGAAAATTCACTTAATTGTCTAAAAAAAGGAACTGCGACGTGTGTGACTTGTAGTTATGAAGTAGCTTTTCTTTGGCTAGCACTTACTCTGAAACTTAGTACCTTTGTTCCTCTTTGTTTTCTCCTTATGTTAGGATGATCCTCACTGCTGATTCTTGTGAGTTTTACCATTAATCACTGAAAGAGCAATTCCTGTTTTTGTAGGATATGGATCAACAATTGATCTTTCTTGGATGTTGACGAAGCTCTTTCAGAAGCTCAGAAATACTGCTGTGTAGTTTCCTTGTATCAATGGGAAACTGGGGCTTCTGTTTTCGTTTTTGGTTTCCCAACGTCGGATGAATAATGTGTACCTAAAGTTAATCAAACAAAATATGGTTCCCTTGCAAATTATTTACCCTTTCCCACCTTGATTGATCGTGAACAATGTGTGGTGTTTGCTGTATCTATTATGGATTTTTATATGGATATACTTAATCTACCTGTTCATGAGATCCAAATTGGCTGGTAGAATTGTTCTGACCAGAGCTGAGTTGTGGCTCTTCAAAAACACTTTCTCGTGTATGGATGTGAGCGTTTGAATGATAGGCCTGGCGCAGCGACGAAGTACTCCCCACTTGTGCCAAGAGGTCTTGGGTTCTAACATTGCACTGGGGTAAGGCTGCCTCGTATAATCCTTTCCCGGAGCTTCTTACATTGTGTAAGGCTTGCCTCGTATGATCTTTCGCTAGACCCCACCTGGTGTGAGAGCTTCTAACATTAATCTAAAGCATCCGTTTCTAATTGTAGGGGCTACGTTTTACTGGATTTCCGCATTTATCACAGCTGCCTTAAACTGGCCTTAAGTGTGGCAGTAGCTTGTGCAAGAATGTTGTGGTTCTGAATGGAGCAACCAAAATCTGTAGATGAAGTTTTATGTGTTTCTGCTAGAGTTGATATTACTGTGCTGTTCGGTATCGCTCCGTTCCCCAACTCCGGCAGCGGAGTTGGGGGAGCTACAGTTCAGAATGGCGGAGTTGCAGTTTTCCCGCTCTGCAGATTCCATGAGCGGATGATTACCGAACAGGGCCTACATCAGGAACTAAGAATCACAGATCCATGGATATGATGCTCATATTATGTCTCACCTTGAACAGGCGAACTGGTAATTACACTGGGGAAAAAGGTAAAAAATGAGACGAAGAGGCCTTCTCTACATGCGTGCGTGTACATACAGTACATGATTGTTTTAGCAAACACCAAAGGCCGCTCGTCAGTCTTGGCATTGCTGCTGCTGGGAGGCCTTCTCCGGCGAGCAATTATCTCGAATGGGGTTTGTCTGCTGTGAACCTTCATCTTCCTTTGGACTCCGGTGCATGGGCGACCCGGCAACTCCGATGGCAGCGTTGCTGCTGTTGTCTTTGCTCCTCGACTCCGGCGCATTGTCGGTGCAGGGAGATGCAACCGGCACATTTTCAGTGCGGCGAGAGGGCGACTGTGGGACAGTAACTGGCACATTGTCGGTGCGGCGAGAGGGCGACTGGGGGGCAGCAACCGGTGCATTGTCGGTGCGATGTGAGGGAGACTTGGGGGCAGGAACAGCCGCATTGTCGGTGCGGCGAGAGGGCGGCTGTGGGGCAGCAACATGCACATTGTCGGTGTGATGTGAGGGGGGCTTGGGAGGGGCAGTGCCGGGGTTGGCCGGTGTGTCGTGCTCGGCCTCTTCCTCCTCCTCGTATTCTTCTTCTTCCTCCTCGTATTCTTCTTCTTCTTCCTCCTCCTCGATGATGTCCTCTTGGAGGCCGACCACGGTTAGCTGGTTGAGGTCGACGATCTCCCGCAGGAACCGGTTCTCCCTGGCGTACACCGTGTTCTCAGTGGCCAGCCGCGCCTTCTCCGCCAGCAGCGTCTCCAGCTGCTTCCGTACCTGCGCAGCAATCAACCATGTCTTTCAGGAGTACGAATGGCCGGTGCAAGGAGGAGGAGGGAGTGGCCAACCACAACATGTATGTATACCAGGTCCTCGTTGGCGGCGTGGTCGTTGTTGCCGGCCCGGTGCAGGCGGGTCTCCTCCTCCAGCTGCGCGCACCGCTCCTTGGAGAAGGCCAGGTCGGCGTTCACCGTCTTGAGCTCCCGCTGCAGCAGCTTCACCTTGGCCGCCATCACGTTCGCCACCTGATCCACGGCGGGAGCTGCTCTTATTCCGTAACCAAAGAAACCCCAACACCAACGCACGCACGCAAAAGAGGAGGCACCTTACGTCGCGAGAAGCTTTGATCTGGGGCGACTCGAAGTCGGTCATCATCGGCGACATGAGGTCGGGGGTGCCCAGGTTCAGGTGGGCGCTCCGCATGTCCACGCTGCACGTCTTCCTCCTGATCTGCAGCTTCCTCCCCACCACCGCCGGCGTCCTGCTCTCCGCCATCGTCGCCGCATGCAGGCCCTCCTGCAAAACCGTCCCCGTCGATCAATCTCTCATGCCCTGACAAGTCGACGATCTCTGCCACGCTGGAATTAACCAAATGGACTTGCCTCCAGCGCATTCTTGATGTGCCCTCCCATGTCGAACTTCGGCCCTTCCGATCCGTGCTGGAACGTAGGGCTCTCCGACTTCCGGACCGGGTCGTAGGACCACCGTGATTGAGCTTGCTGATGATGAGGTGAGAAATGTTGGGAGGCAAATCAAGCTTAAATGGAGTGGATGACATGGTGAAGGCAGCATTTGCATATTTCCATGGAACAGGTGACCGATCCTTACCGGACTGCCGGCTGATGTGGCCAGAGGCTGGCTCCGGGCCTCCTCTGTGGGGGCACTTTCGTCGAGCATGGCCTTAGCTTGCTGCGCCAGAAGCCCCCACAGTCCTTGCTTCGTCTCGTCTTTCTTCACTGGTGAAAGCTTGGAGTCGTCGTTCGTGGCGCTCGACGTGGACGTGTACAGCATGGTCACAGGATCCTGCGAGGTCTCAGAGCAGATGGTTGCTCAGGCATCTGATTCGGCAACGGCGACGGAGGAGATGGGAGAAAGGGGCGCACCTGCGCGAACATGTCGTTCTGCCGGCCGGAGCGCGGGGACGCCCGTGGGGACGTCGACGTGATGGGGTCATTCGGCCGGCCGGAGCGCGGGGACACGCGCAGGGACGACGACGTGGCGGGGTCAGCCGCCCGGGCGGCGCGCGGGGACACCCGCAGGGACGACGACGTGACGGGGTCACTCGGCCGGGCGGCGAGCGGGGACGAGGAGGATGCAGTGAAGCGCTCGGCGAGCGCCTGCATGTCCCCGCGCGCGGCGGAGGCGAGCAGGGTCTGCGCCGCCAGGGAGCGGTCGGGCCGGCGGCTGTCGTCGGCGAAGCGGGTGGCGCGCGGGGACGCGGTGGCGGGCGACGCGGAGTCGCCCGGCGACGGCTGGCGGTGGTCCTCCACGAAGGTGTTCGACCGCTGGATGCCCTGCTTCCTCCGGTACGCCATCGCCGCGCGCTGCCGCTCTTGGATGGAGTCGCAGTCCTACCGTGCCAAGCATAGGTGGTGGTGCTGCGGTGCTCTCTTCCGTGGCATGGGTAGCTGCCATTCCACGCGCGGGCAGGGGGTAAGGGGCAAGCCATGGCCGTTGCTTCGTAACTAACTCGCCCGCGTTTTTAGGCCGCGCGTGGGGCCATCCAGCACCCGTCTGCCCGTTTTTGACGTGAATTTTCATTCGTAATCATATACTCCGTAATAGAGTAGGATACATTGTACTATACATAGCTATTTGAACATTCGATATATGTATTTGGCAACCCTGTGCCCGATTGCAAAACTGCCACACCACTCGGTGTCCCTTCGGTCGGCATCACAGCATGATCCACTTTTTTCGGTTCTTCCACTCCTTCCCCAGCGCTCGTCCTCTCCTTCAGGCGATGTCGCGTCGCGGCTCACATATAGTGGTCACCGCCTCGCCGCCGCCACCCGTCCGACGGCAAGCCATGGCGTCGCTGCTGCTGCGCAAGGTGTCGGGCTCCGTGCCGCACCGCACGACCCGGACGCCTCCTCATCGTCCTACCACAGCGCCATGCGAGTTCCGCCGGTGCTCACCTGTGTGCGTTGCCGCCCTAGACGCCGGCGAGCACGCGTACGTGCAGCAGCACATGCAGCTTTCGACGACGAGTCTCGGAGGAGGATGGGGTACTCCCAATTCCAACCGTGACGGCAATCAATCGGTGGCACCGACGGAACGCCGGACGTAGAGGCCGGTAGAGGCGAGCTCACGAGGCTCGGCCGCTCCCCCTCTTGCAGTCATGCAGGTCAGGGGCTGCTCCTGCCGCCCAGCACATGGTCCCGGCTCCCCTTGCGTCCTTGTCGCCGGCGTGGCTTGGTAAGAAAAGGAAGGATGGGAGAGATCAGGATTGACTTGCACCCCCTTGTGAGCTTGATTCGCCGGTGCAGTTGACGAGAAGAAAAGAGAGAGAGAGAGATTCATGGAATGGATTCGCCGGTGCCTTCAAATCAAATCAAAGGGGAAAACGGCCGGGATTCGAGTCGCCGGAGTTGGAGAGGAGCTCGCGGTGGTCGATCTCATCTCAGAAGGTACAAGTAGTGTGCAGGTTGAAAGAGATCACATGATGTGGTGTAGCCCAGTTGGTTGTTATTGCTAAATTAATTGTGGGAGGTTGTGGGTTCGATTCCCCTCCTATTGCATTTTTTCGCTTTTTTCAAACTGTTGTGCAGAATCGCGACGGGCCCGCCCCCGGCGGGGGATCCGGGTTGCCTGGAAATCAGGAGAAGGGAGGGGTTCGTGCCGGGGGAGGGGTGATCGGGATGGCCCAGAAAATCGGGAGTGATGGGCTTCGTACGACACGAGGGGCTGCTGTGATTTTTGCGATCGGGATGGGATGGGTTTCGTACGATACAAGGGGGTGTGGTGATTTTTGCAATCTGGCACACGGTTGCCAGTTATCATAGTCCTTGAACATTTTAACATTCTTTGGCTGAAGGTCTGAACTCTGAACTAGCAATAGCTCCAACGGAGAGATGCTAGACACACGGACTTGCTACAGGGCGTTTACGGAGTGGTTAAAGGTGATTGGTTTGAATTAGATTAAGTGAGGCGGCCCCCTAATGAAAAATTAGGAGAGGGGGGAGGGGGGGGGGAGCTGGCAATTAGAGAAGAGCATGAAGCAGGGTCCGTGAAAGTCCGTTGCGGGAGTCCCGTGTGTATAGAATTATCAGCTCCAACGTCTGTCGTCACCTTGCCTATTATTTCCAGCGGTAAGAGCATCTACAACCGGGCGTCCTATATCCATCTCATACGCCCGGGCAGACCGTCTGGTCATTGACCGGTCACAAAATACCGACCTGACCGGAGCTCTCAAACGGGCCTCAAATGCCCGGGCTGACCAGCACCCCTCATATCCGTTTCAAATGTAGGGCGGATATGAGGCGTCTCGGGCATGCTCGGACGCGTCCGCCTGACAAGCCCGACCCATCACCGACCCCACGGATGTCCCACAAAAAAACCTCATCGGGCTCATCGCTCTGAAACCCTAGCTCCCTCACTCTCCTCTCTCGCTCCATGCTTTCTTCTCCCCGCACCGATTCCGATCGAATCCGGTGCAATGTCGAGCTCCGGCAGCTGCTCCGACGACGTGCTGGATTCGGAGTATGAGCTTGCCCTCTGCATCGCCTTGGAGCGGTCCAAGGTGGAGTCTGGGGGCAGCACCGGATCTGCAGCCTTGCCGCAGTTGCAACTTTCCCATTAGCGTAGCTCAGACGTCGATGCTGGCCCCTCCCGGCCCGGGGCAGCTCCGATAGGCGGCCTGCGCAATCCGCGCCTCCCCTACCCGTCCCCTGGCCCCGCCGGCTGCTGCTCCCCCTCGTGGGCAGCGGTGGGTGCTTGTGCCCGTCCCGCCGGCCTAGACGCGCACGACGGAATCGGAGGCGCGCGCCGCCCGCTGCGAGAGGCGGCGGGCAAGGGAGAGAGACACTGCAGAGAGCTCTGTCTGCCACCGTCGAGGGGTACCGACGGAGCCTGACGAGGACGCACGGCTCCTCGCGTGGGTCTACCGCCAGTCACTTACGACGGCGGAGACAGACGCTTGACGTCTTCCTGGAAGAACGCGAAGGCTCTCCGACTTGCCATCGAGCATTCCGAGCGGGAGGCGAAAGAGAAGGCGAAGGAGACGGCTCGGCTGGCCAAGCTCAGGCGCCAGCAGGACCGGGCCTTCCAGTGCCTCAAGGGCCTCGTCATCGTCTCCTCCTCCTCGTCTGACGAATCGGATGATCCTCCACCAGCCGCCGACGGCTACAGCTACACCGACGACCAGAAGGCCAACCCGGAAGTGGCGAAGTTCAATTTCATTTCAAGTTTTAGATGTAGTATAAGTTGTCTGTCGTTGATGTGAACTGTCACTACTAGGAAAAGGCTTATACATAGAAGTTTACCAGCAAGGTGTGTTTTGGCGCCCACGCTACTGATAATTACCAGTAGCGTGTGTTACAAACAACGCTACTGGTACGACTTAGCAGTAGCTTTGGTTTCTAGAGAGCACGCCACTGGTAAGTTAGCCACACCACACCCCCCGGCCAAAAGATAGTAGCAGTGTTGGTACCCTAACAAGCGCTACTGTTAATAAAATAGCAGTAGCGCTGGCCAACAAAGAAGCGCTACTGCTACTTTTTCTATGTGTAATCTATTATCAGTAGCGTATTTTTTAGGCAAGCACTATAGCTAGTTTTATGTACGAGTAGATATTTTGGCTGGCACACATAGCAGTAGCGCGCTTTGGTGCCCCATGCTACTGCTATGGTCGCCAACCAAAATATCTGCCACCTTCCCCCCTCTTCTTCCTCCCCCTTTCTTTCTCCCCCTCCCTCTTGCACTTGCTTGTTCTTCAATGCTTCCCCCTCTTCTTTGCCCCTCCTCCCCCTCCATTAATGCCCTCCCTCCTCCCTCTCATAGCTCTCTCTCTCTCCCTAGCTAGTTGGAGCTATATTTATTATGTAGGTACCTCACTATCTAGAGCTAAGAAGGTGCTCGATATCCCTCTCGACAAATAGGTGAGCAAAAAAAGAGTTGTGCAAGAATGGAAATATGTGTGTTTGCGATTAGGACCGAAACTATGTGTGATATGAATATACCGAATTGTGTGTGGCATGTGAGTGACATGAGTTGCCTATGTTTTGTCGAAATGTTGATTCAATTCTGTTTCGGTGAATTTCGGGCAAACTCAATATGTCCTATGTTTAGGGAAGGTCATGCCGAATTTTTGTATGAATTTGATCCATGCATGCATATATACGTGGTTATAATATTTGCTCCACGTGCATGTGATCATGAAGGTCAATGGAAGGATGGTGGAAAGATACTGGCAATCCGCTGTGGATGACATGTATGAAAAAAGACTGAAGGATGTTTTATGTCCGTGTCAAAATTGCAAAGGAAGAGTCAGGCTCGACCCCTTTCAGGGTGGTAAATTCAAGGCGCCCTTGCTCATGCATGGTTTCATGCATGGCCATACTCGGTGGATAAGTGAAGATGATGATGATGATGAGGACGTCGACGGGGCAGGAAATAACGACATGGGGCCACCATATGAAGAGATGACCGATTATGTGCCCAAAGAGGAAGACAACCTCGGAAATGTCGATGGTGAAGAGGCAGTTCAAGGCGGAGAAGACGCGGACACGCCGCCGTCTTCTTTGCTACTAAGTTCAGCCATGTGGGACCCCACATGTTCGAGACCTACTTCGCAAGAAGACGAGTAGCTACAGAGCTGCTTCAAGAGAGGAGGCCAAACTGGCGCAACTGGAGGTAGACTCGATGACTCCTTTGTATGATGGTTGCAATCCCGAGGTGACCCGCTTGAGTTTCACACTAGAACTTATAAAGACGAAGGCAAAAACAAATGGACATATACAAGCCTGGATGAGCTTCTGAAGTATCTAAAGAAGGTTCTTCCCGCGGGAAGCCTGTGTCCTACTAGTGTCGAGGAGGCAAAGAAAATCGTGTGCCCTCTTGATCTGCCAAATATTAGATATCACACATGCATCAATGATTGCATCATATATCAGAATGAGCACGTGGAAAAAACCATCTGTCCAAAGTGCAATGCTTCACGATATAAAAAGGCCAGAAAGAAAGCTCTACAGAAAGTTGTATGGTACTTTTCGATCACTCCGCGTCTACAGCGGTATTTCGTAGTTCCTAAGGAAGCAAAGCTTATGCGCTGGCACGCGGAGAGGGTAAAGCCAAATGACGGAGATGAGCCGAAGCTGAGACACCTCGTAGATGCTAGCAAGTGGAGAGCATTAAATGCTGAATTTGAATTTTCCGCGAATGATCCAAGGAACATCGTGCTTGGCGCTAGTAGTGATGGCATGAATCCATTTGGCAACCAGAACACCAATCATAGCACATGGCCCATGTTTGTATGGATGTACAACCTCCCCCCTGGTTGTGCATGAAGGAAAAATACATACACATGGCTATGCTTATTCAAGGGCCGAGACAACCGGGAAATGATATAAATCTGTATCTCGGGTTGCTGAAAGAGGAGCTACATACCTTATGGAAAACGCTGGCCAAGACATGGGATGCAAGCAAAGGAGAGTATTTCTACATGAGAGCCGCATTGATCATGGCGATGCAGGACTATCTCGGTTACGACTATCTCTCTGGCCAGGTGTGCCATGGATATTGCGGATGCACGAGGTGCATGGATGATACAACTTCCCTGCAGCTATCGAAAGATGGCGGGTCTTCGAAAATCATGTACATGGGGCATCGAAGATGGCTCGAGAAGGATGGCCCATGGAGAAAGCATAGAGATCTATTCAATGGTAAGGCTGAGCATCGAGGTCCTCCACATAAGCGTAGCGGTGCAGAAATATATGAGGTATTGAAGAACTGGGAAGAGTGCCCCTCGCCGGGAAAGATGAAGAAAAAGGCGCTGGAGCCCCTGCTAAAGATATGGAAGATGAGATCTGTTTTCTGGGACTTAGAATACTGGCCCATACTTGACATGCCTCATAGCCTTGATCAAATGCATATCGCAAAAAATATCGTTGAGAGTTTGCTTGGAACATTGATGAACATGCCGGAGAGGACCAAGGATGGGTCGAAGGCAAGAAAAGACTTGGAGTTTTTGAATATCAGGAAATATCTCCAAATGCCCGGTAAAAGGTCAGAGGAGACGGAGACGGAAGATAGGGGCAAAAAAGTAAACAAGAAGGAAGAACAATATTGCCCCCCCTCTTGCTTCACCTTAGATCCGAAGGAGGTCGATGAATTGTTCAAGTGCCTTGCTGGAATCAAAGTTAGTTCCGGATACTGTGGGAAGATAAGCAGATATCTGGACACTAAGAAAAAAAGGTTCAGTGGGATGAAGTCTCACGACTGTCATGTGATGATGATGCAGTTACTCCCGGTTGCACTTAGAGGGATTATGGACACACATGTGCGTGAGACGCTTACTGACCTATGCCACTTTTTTGATGCTATATCTCAAAAGTCGATCAGTGTGAAGCAACTCCATAGGCTATAGGAAGAGATCGTTGTCATACTGAATGAGCTAGAGATGTACTTCGCGCCCGCGTTTTGCCCTGGGAGGCGCTATAGCTAAGAAAAAGAAAAAGAAAAAGAAAGGAAGTTTTGCAAAATGAAATGAAAAGAAAAAGAAAAAGAAAAAGAAAAGGAACTAATAAAAAAAGAAAGAAAAATAAAAAAATAAAAAAAATAAAAAATTTTAGCAGTAGCGCGTTTTACCCTGGGAGGCGCTATAGCTATGAAACGAAAAATAAAAAAAATAAAGAAAAATAGTTAGCAGTAGCGTGTTTTATCCTGGGAAGCGCTATAGCTAAGAAAAAGAAAAATAAAAAAATAAAAAATAAAAAAAGAAAAAAAAATTAGCAGTAGCGCGTTTTTGCTAGGCCAGCGCTATAGCTAACTTAGCTATAGCGCATTTTGCCAACACGCGCTATAGCTAAGCTGCCTACAACACCGGTCTGCTAGCTCCCCTCTTTCGTGTCTCTCACTTGCGCCGCTCGTCGATCCCCTTTTCTCTGACACCGCCGCCGCCGCCGCACCGCCGCCGCCGCACCACCCATGCCGCCGCCGATGCCGGACTCGACGTCAGCCCCGACCCTGACGCCGGCCACCGACCCCCTCCCGCTCCAGTATGGCCCCCTGCCCCCTCTTCCTTCCTCTCCGACCCCTCAGCCCCGACTCTCTCTTTCTCTCTGACCCCCTCCCGCTCCGGTATGTCTCTGCAGAGGCTCAGCGACCCCGACCCCTCAGCCCCGGCGACCCCGGCGCCGGCCACCGACCCCGACCCCTCAACGCCTCCCTCCGTGAAGCAGCCGGCGACGCCCAGCAACACCAGCAAGCACTTCGTGGACAGGTGCCTTTCCCTCCCCTCTCTATTGCTAGAATGTTCTTACTTGATTTGATCCAATGGCTTGTTATCGATGCAAGCTGAGGTTTGAGCAAGCAAGGATTGCTGGCATTATGAATTTAACTTGGTTGGCTACAATTCTGTAGCACTAGTAAATTCATGTTTGTTGGTGCAGTTTTTAGGAGAAAAATGAAAATGAGTAAATGAAAATGAAAGTACCCATATGTTTCTAGGAAGGATATGCATGTTAATATGCTTGTTTTTTATTTTGTTGCTAGAGTAAATGAAAATGAGTGTTTAGTTTGTTGATAGAGTAAATTTGGTCTCTCTGTAGATCGACAAGGAGGAGAAGGACCCCCTCTGCCCCGGCGACCCCGACGCCACCCTCTCAGCCCTAGTAAGCCCTGACCCCGACGCCACCCCCTCAGCCCTGGCGACCCTGACCCCGACGCGCGGTGAGCCACCCCTCCTTTCCTGTTGTTCTTTAGTTAGGGCCAATTGAGGATTTTTAAAAATTCTTCTATTGCCTAAACTAAAGTGATGCACTTGATGTTGTGAGACTTAATCATTGTTGCACACGTCTGGGTAATGTGAATCCACTTGACATGCATGTGATGACACACATCACTTCAGCACATAGTGCTTATTGTCATTTGCAGGGAAACCGATTGCTAAGTGATCTATGTTTTGCCGGAAATGTTGATTCATTTCCATTTCGGCAAATTTCAGGTGCTCTATATGTGCACTTTCTAGCAAAGGTCATGCCGAAATTTTCCGTGAATTTCGGCATGACTTGTGCTAGAAAGTTGGACATATCGAGTGCTTGAGATTTGTCGCGACGGGAATGAAACGACATTTCAGGCAAAACAAAGGTCACTTTTTTTGTCATTATTCACTTTATTATATAAAGCTCGATAATTAAACGACTATGACATTGAACCCTAGGAAACATGACCGACACCGATGCGGCCGGAGGTTCTCAGTCCTAATTAGGTCGAGCACACGCCTACCTCGAATTTCTGGTGGATCAGGAGAGACAGCAAGCTGGTCAGGACCCCCTTGTCATGACGGAGGACGATGGTGGTGGCGCCGGCACCGACACTGATGCCACCAACGACACCGGCACTGAGACTGGCACTGATGATGTTGCTAACTATAGCACGGAAGGTGGGACCTCCCAAGCCAGTGAGGGAAAGAAGGAAAAGAGGACACGACACCCAAATGAGCTCGGCACTGTAAGACTGGTGGTCACGGCGGTGCACCCTGGCGAGTTCGAGCCAATAGAGCCGCGAGAAGTGGCAGCGTGTTACGGAAACCAACTAGCATGCATCCTATGTGATACCGCTAACATCAACACCACAAAAATACCGAAGAATGAACATTTGAAGAAGCTGCTCCTAACTAGGTTGCACGCAACGGTTGGAATGACGATGTCGACCCACGGGATGATGATGCCATGAAAAAAAAATCAACAACAAAGCCCTAGGGAAGTTCAGCAACACATTGAGCGCTTGGAAAACTAGGGTGAAAAAGGCGATTCAAGTAGACCATGAAACCTACGCCGAGATTGTTGCAAACAATCTGAAAATTACGATAGAGGACTTTGAAAAGTTCAAGGAGACTTGCAATAAAGAAGCTGCCAAGGCCAGGTCGGAGAGAGGCAAGCAGCTGCAGGCAAAGAACATGGGGAACCACCGCCTTGGAAGTCGTGGTTACACGGGAAAGAGGACTGTGTGGGCTAATAAGGACGCATAACGTGAACGTCAGGGGATCCCAGACCCATTGGCTGAGTTCACCGACCAGCAAGAGCACGACCTCATCAGGGCCCGATTCTCGTGGGACCCCAAGAAAAAGATTTTTTTCACCGATGGGCCAACTTGGAAATTCATGAGAATACTGGTAATTATCCTTTTACCACCTTACATATTAGGTTCTGATCAACGAAGTCTACTACATTCTAGTCGCATTCGTAAATGATTCACAGTCCATTTTGCAGAGAGAGCAACACAAGCTTGCGGCCGAGAGCGACTCGTCGACTCAGTCGACTTAGTCGTCGGTGAAGTACAAGTGGGACACTCCTTTCAACCGTGTCATGAACATAATGATGGGACACCCTCCCGGCCAGTGGCCGCAATATGGACGTGTGCACGGCGCCGGGGATGGTGCCACGTGGAAGTACTATTATAGCGAGGACCCCGAGGCCAAAAGATAGAGAAAGAAGTTTAGTCAAGTGACTATCAACGAGAAGGTGGCACGGGCGATGGAGAAAGCAAAAGCTGAGATAATGGCTGCCTGTAGGCATGATATGGCGGCTGCCTTTACAAGCTTGATTCCAACTGTGGCCACATGGGCACAACAAAACCCAAATGCGCCACCAAGTGATTTTCCCATGCCCATCTTCACCGGGAGCAACTCAATGACCACCGGACCCATACCCGTACCTAGTATGGCAACCGCACCTGCACCCGCACCTCCTCCAGCACCTGCTCTTGCACCCAGCTGTCACAGCAGCCCTAGCTCCGTCTCTGGCTTGAATGCTGGGCCTGTTGGAAATATGCCCTAGAGGCAATAATAAAAGGATTATTATTATATTTCCTTGGTCATGATAATTGTCTTTTATTCATGCTATAATTGTATTATCCGGAAATCGTAATACACGTGTGAATACATAGACCACAATACGTCCCTAGTAAGCCTCTAGTTGACTAGCTCGTTGGTCAACAAATAGTTATGGTTTCCTGACTATGGACATTAGATGTCGTTGACAACGGGATCACATCATTAGGAGAATGATGTGATGGACAAGACCCAATCCTAAGCATAGCACACGATCGTGTAGTTCATTTTGCTAGAGCTTTTCCAATGTCAAGTATCTCTTCCTTAGACCATGAGATCGTGTAACTCCCGGATACCGTAGGAGTGCTTTGGGTGTACAAAACGTCACAACGTAACTGGGTGACTATAAAGGTGCACTACAGGTATCTCCGAAAGTGTTTGTTGGGTTGACACAGATCGAGACTGGGATTTGTCACTCCGTATGACGGAGAGGTATCTCTGGGCCCACTCGGTAATGCATCATCATAATGAGCTCAAAGTGACCAAGTGTTTGGTCACGGGATCATGCATTACGGTACGAGTAAAGTGACTTGCCGGTAACGAGACTGAACAAGGTATTGGGATACCGACGATCGAGTCTCGGGCATGTAACGTACCGATTGACGAAGGGAATTGTATACGGGGTTGATTGAATCCTCGACATCGTGGTTCATCCGATGAGATAATTGAGGAGCATGTGGGCCAACATGGGTATCCAGATCCCGCTGTTGGTTATTGACCGGAGAGCCATCTCGGTCATGTCTGCATGTCTCCCGAACCCGTAAGGTTCGGTGACGCTAGGGTTATTAGGAAGACTTGTATGTGATTACCGAATGTTGTTAGGAGTCCCGGATGAGATCCCGGACGTCACGAGGAGTTCCGAAATGGTCCGGAGGTGAAGATTTATATATGGGAAGTTGTCATACGGACACCGGAAAGTTTCGGGGGCATATCGATATTGTACCGGGACCACCGGAGGGGTTCCGGGGGTCCACCGGGAGGGGCCACCCCTCTTGGAGGGCCTCATGGGTCGCAAGGGGCAGGGAACCAGCCCCTGGAGAGCTGGGCGCCCCCCCTTGGGCCCATGCGCCTAGGGTTGGGGGGGGGGAACCCTAGTGGGGGCGCCCCCCTTGCTTGGGGGGCAAGCCCCCCTCCCTGGCCGCCGCCCCCCCTCTAGATCTCATCTAGAGGGGGCCGCCCCCTTCCCCCTTCCCCTATAAATAGAGGGGCGAGGGGAGGGCTGAACACCTGATCCAAGGCGCAGCCCCTCCCCTCCCCAACACCTCTCCTCCTCCGTTGAGTGCTTGGCGAAGCCCTGTCGGAGTACTGCCTCTCCAGCATCATCACGCCGTCGTGCTGCTGCTGGAGCCTTATTCCTCAACCTCTCCTTCCCCCTTGCTGGATCAAGAAGGAGGAGACGTCGTTTGCTCCGTACGTGTGTTGAACGCGGAGGTGCTGTCCGTTCAGCACTTGGTCATCGGTGATTTGGATCACGGTGAGTACAACTCCATCATCCCCGTTCCCTTGAACGCTTCCGCACGCGATCTACAAGTGGTATGTAGATGCAATCTCTCTCCCATGACTCATTGCTTAGATGAACTCATAGATGGATCTTGGTGAAACCGTAGGAAATTTTTTAATTTTCTACAACGTTCCCCAACAGGGCCGTCGACATTGGCTGAGCTCGAAGCCCTCACATTAAATACGCGTCGCACCTTCATCAACTCAACTAATTAACTAATATTCAGTTGCTGTTCTTTTTGGATCTCTGACGCCACACATATATGTCTTTGTAGGCTGACTCCACTCCGTGCACCCTCCTTTACCATATGAAGGGTGGGTTGGTGGATGTGGGGAAGGGTACTATAGTGAAGCCCAAGGATCAATTGTTCCACCGCCGGCAGATGCCTGATAACGCCTTAAGGGTCTCCGTGGCAAGTGTGAAAGCGGGCTACGAGGGTTTCCCTCGTCCGATACAAACCGATGGAGAGGATGACGAGACCCCCATGCAGCTTGGCCAATGCAAAAATTGGCCGATCCCGTGGCCGAAAAATCTTCTTCATGTCGAGGTGGTCGGGAGCACAACGGGACCTTGATACGTCTCCGTCGTATCTATAATTTTTGATTGTTCCATGCCAATATTGTTCAACTTTCATATACTTTTGGCAACTTTTTATATTATTTTTGGGACTAACATATTGATCCAGTGCCTAGTGCCAGTTCCTGTTTGTTGCATGTTTTATGTTTCGCAGAAACCCAATATCAAACACAGTCCAAACGGGATTAAAAGGACAGAGAATTATTTTGGAATATTTGTGATTTTTGGGAAGAAGAATCAACGCGAGACGGTGCCCGAGGGGGCCAGGAGACAGGGGGCGCGCCCCAGGGAGGCAGGCGCGCCCTAGACTCTCCTGGGCACCCCTTAAGGTGGTTGACGCCCTTATTTTGCCGCAAGAAAGCTAATTTTATGAGAAAAATCTGGGCGAAAGATTCACCCCAATCGGAGTTATGGATCTCCGGATATAAAAGAAACGGTGAAGGGGTAGAATGTGGGAACGCAGAAACAGAGAGAGATAGAGAGATAGATCCAATCTCGGAGGGGCTCTCGCCCCTACCATGTCATGGGAGCCAAGGACCAGAGGAAACCCTTCTCCCATCTAGGGAGACGGTCAAGGAAGAAGAAGAAGAAGAAGGGGGCCCCTCTCCCCCTTGCTTCCGGTGGCGCCGGAACACCGCCGGGGGCCATCATCATCACCACGATCTACACCAACACCTCCGCCATCTTCACCAACATCTCCATCACCTTCCCCCATCTATCTACAACGGTTCACTCTCCCGCAACCCGCTGTACCCTCTACTTGAACATGGTGCTTTATGCTTCATATTATTATCCAATGATGTGTTGCCATCCTATGATGTCTGAGTAGATTTTCGTTGTCCTATCGGTGATTGATGAATTGCTATGATTGGTTTGAGTTCCATGTTTTATTATTGGTGCTGTCCTATTGTGCCCTCTGTGTTGCGCAAGCGTGAGGGATTCCCGCTGTATGGTTTGCAATATGTTTATGATTTGCTTATGGTCGGTGGCGTGAGTGGCAGAAGCACAAACCCAAGTAAGTAGGTTGTTTGCGTATGGGATAAAGGGGACTTGATACTTTAATGCTATGGTTGGGTTTTACCTTAATGATCTTTAGTAGTTGCGGATGCTTGCTAGAGTTCCAATCATAAGTGCATATGATCCAAGAAGAGTAAGTATGTTAGCTTATGCCTCTCCCTCAAATAAAATTGCAATAGTGATTATCGGTCTAGTAAAGTAGTCAATTGCTTAGGGACAATTCCACAACTCCTACCACCACTTTTCCACACTCGCTATATTTACTTTATTGCTTCTTTATCTAAACAACCCCTACTTTTTATTTACGTGTTCTTTATATTCTTGCAAACCTATCCAACAACACCTACAAAGTCCTTCTAGTTTCATACTTGTTCTAGGTAAAGCGAACACTAAGTGTGCGTAGAGTCGTATCAGTGACAGATAGGACTTGAGAGAATATTTGTTCTACCTTTAGATCCTCGTTGGGTTCGACACTCTTACTTATCAAAAGAGGCTATAATTATTCCGTATACTTGCGGGTTATCAAGACCTTTTTTGGCGCCGTTGCCGGGGAGTCATAGCGTGGGATGAATATTCTCATGTGTGCTTGTTTGCTTTATCACTAAGTAATTTTTATTTGCTGTTCTTAGTTGTTCTCTATCTTTAGTTATGAATATGGAACACGAGATACCAAAAAAATTAGGTGTACTTGCTACTCATGGAGATGGGGAACCTCCTAAAACCCTCGATGCTCGTTATGTTCAAGATATTATGTACTACTTTGATAATCCTGAGAAAACCCCATTCAATTATGTTTTGGGAGACACGTTGGATCAACGTGAATACTTTAGGGATTATCTCTTGACACAAAAAGGGAAACTATTATGGGATCAAATTCATATATTACGTTGGTATGCTCGTCAAGTATGCTTGATACATGATTATACTTGTTGCTCTAGGATGAAGGCTCCACACCTTACCTTTTCATGCAAATTCAATGATAATAAAACCTTAGCTTCTTATGCTAAAGGTGTATATGATTACTATGATGTGGAACAAATAGAAGAATTTGTTGCTTTTATGGGTGCTTATGAGATTGAATCTATGTTTAAAGAGTTTGATGATTTTGATGATTCAGTTTATAGACCTGAAATTTTTTCTATACTTAAATATTGTTATAAGAATTATGAATACAATTACAATATTGATGCATTTATTGAGAAAGTCTCTGCTGTCCAAGAAGAGACTAATATTTTGCAGGAGTCTATGGAAGAAGAAATTGATGAGAACTATGAGCTCATTGGATGAAAAAATGATGAGGAGAGCGAAGAACAAAAGGAGGAAGAGCGGATTAGCTATCCGTGCCCACCTTCTAATGAGAGTAACTCTTCAACTCATACATTGTTTAATTTCCCTTTGTGCTTACCGAAGGATGATTGCTATGATAATTGTTATGATCCCGTTGATTCTCTTGAATGACCCCTTTTTGATGATGCTTGCTATGCTTGTGGACAAGATGCCAATATGAATTATTCTTATGGAGATGAACTTGCTATATTTCCTTATGTTAAACATGAAATTGTTGCTATTGCACCCACGCATGATAGTTCTATTATCTTTTTGAATTCTCCCAACTACACTATATCGGAGAAGTTTGTGCTTACTAAGGATTATATTGATGGGTTGCCTTTTACCGTTGCACATGATGATTTTGATGAATATAATATGCATGTGCTTGCTGCTCCTACTTGCAATTATTATGAGAGAGGAACTACATCTCTGCCTCTTTATGTTTCGAACACGATAGAATAGCAAGAAACTGTTTATACTATGCATTGGCCTTTACTTTGTGTGCATGAATTATTCTTTTATGACATGCCGATGCATAGAAGAGGGTTAGAATTTGTTGTTGCATGATATATGTTACTTTGTGCTCACTACTAAATTACCAATCATTGTTAATTAAAATTGGCTTTGATATACCTTGGGATCCGGGTGGATTCATTACTTGAGCACTATTTGCCTAGCTTAATGGCTTTAAAGAAAGCGCTGCCAAGGAGACAACCCGTAAGTTTTAGAGAGTCATTTATTTCTGTTGTGAGCTTTTATATAGTTTAAAAACAAAAAAAATAAAGAGGGGAACACAAAACTTTTCAAAAAGGAAAGTGAAAGTGAGAAAGACAAGCATTGTTGAAGTGGGAGCTAGCCTTGAACTTTGTTCATGCTCACGGAAACTTTGTGAATCTTGATTACAGAAACTTTTCATCAAAAATAATTATACCCTTGTACAATTCTATTGTATTATAAAAATAATGTGCCAAGGTTTGCCTTTAGGATGTTTACAATGCTTGTTGGTTTGTACGGTGCAGGACAGAAACTTTGGCTGTAGTGCGCGATTTTACATTTTTAACTGGAATGTCAAATGGTTCTGATTATTTTTGAACTGTCTTTCTGTACAAATTTTTTATTTTTCCTAATTTTGGTAGAATTTTTGGGGTACCATAAGTATGGTGAATGTTCAGATTGCTACAGAGTGTTCTGTTTTTGACAGATTCTGTTTTTGATGCATAGTTTACTTGTTTTGATGAAACTATCAATTTATATCAGTGGATTAAGACATGAAAAAGTTATATTACAGTAGGAACAATGCAAAAACAAAATATGAATTTGTTTGCAACAGTACTTAGAGTAGTGATTTGCTTTATTATACTAACGGATCTTACCGAGTTTTCTGTTGAAGTTTTGTGTGGATGAAGTGTTTGATCGAGGAGGTCTCAATATGAGGAAAAGGAAAAGAGGCAAGAGCTCAAGCTTGGGTATGCCCAAGGCACCCAAGTAAATATTCAAGGAGACTCAAGCATCTAAGATTGGGGATGCCCCGGAAGGCATCCCCTCTTTCTTCAACAAGCATCAGTATGTTTTCGTATTCGTGTCGTTCATGCGATATGTGCAAGTCTTGAAGCGTCCTTTGCATTTAGTTTTTATTTTTATTTTATGCACCATGCTGGTATGAGATAGTCCTTGGTTGATTTATAGAATGCTCATTGCACTTCACTTATATCTTTTGAGTATGGCTTTATAGAATGCTTCATGTGCTTCACTTATATCATTTGAAGTCTGGATTGCCTGTTTCTCTTCACATAGAAAACCACCATTTGTAGAATGCTCTTTTGCTTCACTTATATTTGTTAGAGCGTGGGCATATATTTTTTTAGAAAGAATTAAACTCTCTTGATTCACTTATATCTATTTAGAGAGATGACATGAATTGGTCAATCACATGGTTAGTCATAAAATCCTACATAAACTTGTAGATCGCTGAATATGATATGTTTGATTCCTTGCAATAGTTTTGCGATATAAAGATGGTGATATTAGAGTCATGCTAGTGGGTGGTTGTGTATTGTAGAGACACTTGTGTTGAGGTTTGCAGGTCCCGTAGCATGCACGTATGGTAACCGTTGTGTGACAAATTTGAACCATGGGGTGTTTCTTTGATTGTCTTCCTTATGAGTGGCGGTCGGAGACGAGCGATGGTATTTTCCTACCAATCTAACCCCCTAGGGGCATGCATAGTAGTACTTTGCTTCGAGGGCTAATAAACTTTTGCAATAATTATATGAGTTCTTTATGACTAATGTGAGTCCATGGATTACACACACTTTTACCCTTCCATCATTGCTAGCCTCTTCGGTACCGTGCATTGCCCTTTCTCACCTCGAGAGTTGGTGCAAACTTCGCCGGTGCATCCAAACCCCGTGGTATGATACGCTCTATCGCACATAAGCCTCCTTATATCTTCCTCAAAACAGCCACCATACCTACCTATCATGGCATTTCCATAGCCATTCCGAGATATATTGCCATGCAACTTCCATCATCATCAGATACATGACTTGAGCATTCATTGTCAAATTGCTTTGCATGATCATAAGATAGCTAGCATGATGTTTTCATGGCTTGTCCGTTTTTTGATGTCATTGCTATGCTAGATCATTGCACATCCTGGTACACCACCGGAAGCATTCATATAGAGTCATATCTTTGTTCTAGTATCGATTTGTAATATTGAGTTGTAAGTAAATAAAAGTGTGATGATCATCATTATAGAGCATTGCCCCATAAAAAAATAAAAAAAAAGGAAAAAAAGAGATAGGCCAAAGAAGCCTAAATAAGAAAAAGGGGGCCAAAGAAGCCCACCAAAGAAAAGAAAAGAAAAGAAAAGGGGCAATGTTACTATCCTTTTACCACACTTGTGCTTCAGAGTAGCACCATGTTCTTCATATAGAGAGTCTCCTATATTGTCACTTTCATATACTAGTGGTAATTTTCATTATAGAACTTGGCTTGTATATTCCAATGATGGGCTTCGTCAAATGCCCTAGGTCTTCATGATCAAGTAAGTTGGATGCACACACACTTAGTTTCTTTTGTTGAGCTTTCATACACTTATAGCTCTAGGGCATCCATTGCATGGCAATCCCTACTCCTCACATTGACATCAATTGATGGGCATCTCCATAGCCCGTTGATTAGTCGCGTCGATGTGAGACTTTCTCCCTTTTTGTCTTCTCCACATAAACCTCCACCATCATATTCTATTCCACCTATAGTGCTATATCCATGGCTTGCGCTCATGTATTGCGTGAGGGTTGAAAAAGCTGAAGCGCGTTAAAAAGTATGAACCAATTGCTCAGCTTGTCATCGGGGTTGTGCATGATGGGAGCATTTTGTGTGACGAAAATGAAGCATGGCCAAACTATATGATTTTGTAGGGATAAGCTTGCTTTGGACTTGTTGTTTTGAAAAGACATGATTGCTTTATTAGCATGCTCGAAGTATTATTGTTTTTATCTCAAATGATAGACTATTGCTTTGAATCCACTCGTGTCTTAATATTCATGCCATGATTAGATGTATGATCAAGATTATGCTAGGTAGCATTCCACATCAAAAATTATTTTTTTATCATTTACCTACTCGAGGACGAGCAAGAATTAAGATTGGGGATGCTGACACGTCTCCGTCGTATCTATAATTTTTGATTGTTCCATGCCAATATTATTCAACTTTCATATACTTTTTGCAACTTTTTATACTATATTTGGGACTAACATATTGATCCAGTGCCCAGTGCCAGTTCCAGTTTGTTGCATGTTTTATGTTTCATAGAAACCCAATGTCAAACGAGTCCAAAAGGGATAAAAACGGACAGAGAAATACTTTGGAATATTTGTGATTTTTGGGAGGAAGAATCAACGCAAGACGGTGCCCGAGGGGGCCAGGAGACAGGGGGCGCGCCCCAGGGAGACAGGCGCTCCCTGGACTCTTCTAGGAACCCCGTAAGGCGGTTGACGCCATTCTTTTGCCGCAAGAAAGCTAATCTTATGAGAAAAATCTGTGCAAAAGATTCACCCCAATCGGAGTTACGGTTCTCCGTATATAAAAGAAACGGTGAAGGGGTAGAATCTGGGAACGCAGAAACATAGAGAGACAGAGCGATAGATCCAATCTCGGAGGGGCTCTCGCCCCTACCACGCCATGGGAGCCAAGGACCAGAGGGGAAACCCTTCTCCCATCTAGGGAGAAGGTCAAGGAAGAAGAAGAAGAAGGGGGGGTCCTCTCCCCCTTGCTTCCGGTGGCGCCGGAACGCCGCCAGGGGCCATCATCATCACCGCGATCTACACCAACACCTCTTCCATCTTCACCAACATCTCCATCACCTTACCCCATCTATCTACAGCGGTCCACTCTCCCGCAACCCGCTGTACCCTCTACTTGAACATGGTGCTTTATGCTTCATATTATTATCCAATGATGTGTTGCCATCCTATGATGTCTGAGTAGATTTTCGTTGTCCTATCGGTGATTGATGAATTGCTATGATTGGTTTGAGTTGCATGTTTTATTATTGGTGCTGTCCTATTGTGACCTCCGTGTCGCGCAAGCGTGAGGGATTCCCGCTGTAGGGTTTGCAATATGTTTATGATTTGCTTATGGTGGGTGGCGTGAGTGACAAAAGCACAGACCCGAGTAAGTAGGTTGTTTGCGTATGAGATAAAGGGGAATTGATACTTTAATGCTATGGTTGGGTTTTACCTTAATGATCTTTAGTAGTTGCGGATGCTTGCTAGAGTTCCAATCATAAGTGTATATGATCCAAGAAGAGAAAGTATGTTAGCTTAATAAAATTGCAATAGTGATTATCGGTCTAGTAAAGTAGTCAATTGCTTAGGGACAATTCCACAACTCCTACCACCACTTTTCCACACTCGCTATATTTACTTTATTGCTTCTTTATCTAAACAGCCCCTAGTTTTTATTTACGCGTTCTTTATATTCTTGCAAACCTATCCAACAACACCTACAAAGTCCTTCTAATTTCATACTTGTTCTAGGTAAAGCGAACACTAAGTGTCCGTAGAGTCGTATTAGTGGCAGATAGGACTTGAGAGAATATTTGTTCTACCTTTAGCTCCTCGTTGGGTTCGACACTCTTACTTATCGAAAGAGGCTACAATTATTCCATATAGTTGCGGGTTATCAGACCTCAGGAAGGTATGACCACAAGCCCTCCTACACAAGTACAACCATCATCTGTGCTGCTTGCTAAGATCGAGAGACACGAGGAAGGATGGCCAACCGTTCCAGCAAATGATGCCATCTGACCCATGGAAGAGGATATGGATGATGACATGGAGGAGGCCGAGGACCCTCTCCAGTATATCAATACCGGCTATGACATGGAAGTAACACCGAGTCAACCATATGAATATGAGATGCATGTACCAGAGCCGGAACGTCCTCAGGAGTGCAAGAAGTCTTTGTTCATGCCACATGTAACACCCACAATGCGGCTATATCTCCCACGTGTCGAGGCACGACTAGAGGCTTAACCGCATGGTGGTTTTGTTGCAAGAAGGGTCATCTTCACACAATCCCATGTAATGAACAAGAATGGGATAAAGAGTTGGCTTACAATCTCCACTTCACACAATGAACATATAATTCATACATCATTCAGAGTACACACATAGTCCAACTACGGACGAAGCCAAAAGAAAAAAAGATAACCCAACTGCTAGATCCCCGATCGTCCCAACTGGGCTCCACTACTAATCAACATCAAACGAAACATAGCAACGACCAAGATCTTCGTTGAGTTCCCATCTAAGCTCGGTTGCATCACCTGCACTGGTACCATCGACACCTGCAACTGTTGTGATAGTATCTGGCGAGTCGCGAGGACTCAGCAATCTCAAAACCCACGAGATCAAGACTATTTAAGCTTATGGGTAGGAAGTGGTAATGAGGTGGAGTTGCAGCAAGCACTAAGCAAATATGGTGGCTAACATACACAAGTAAGAGCGAGAAGAGAAGCAACACAGCAGTCGAGAAGCTAGAAGTGGTCAAGAAGTGATCCTGAAACTACTTACACACAATCATAACACAAAGACCGTGTTCACTTCCCGAACTCCGCCAAAAAGAGACCATCACGGCTACACACGCGGTTGGCGCATTTTAATTAAGTCAAGTGTCAAGTTCTCTACAACCGGATATTAACAAATTCCCATCTGCCACATAACCGCGGACACGGATTTTGTCGTTGTACAAAAGTAGGGGCTTTGCTTTTGACCCCTATACTTGTGCACGGGCAGTCAGAGCCACCTTCCACGGCCATGCATAAACAGGGCAGGAGAGGGAATCCGAAGAGAAGCCGAAGGCACAAGACGAACCAAGCAACATCAAGGACCAAGGCCACAAAGGTCGCACGGGAAACACAGGTTGCCCCGGCAAGGACCCTTGTCGAGGGCAGCCTTAGCGGCCCCGTCAAGACCCTTGCCGGGGCAGCCTGTCCACACCAGCTGAGCGAGCCACCTTCAAGCCCATCAACACTAAGCAAACGCATTGGGACTGGACTCGGGAGGCACCTCCGTGGTGGCATGCAGATCTTTGTGAAGACAAATAATAGTCAAGATCAAATGAGGATAGGAAGGCAACCACCCTCACCGGAGAAATCCACAAGACCCCCGGCAAGATCCTTGCCGGGGACGCCAGCGCGCCATGGCAAGGGCCACGGCAAGACCCTTGCCGGGCCACCCAGCAAGACCCTCGCTAGGCGCGCCAGCAGGGCCACCACCAGGCCCGCGCCAGCAAGTCTCCGCCGCCGCCATTCGCATGCAGCTGCCAACCCAACCGACTGGGAAGGCACTTGCGTGGCAACATGCAGCTCTTTGTGGAGGCTCCACCACCGCTCCACCTCAGCTGCCTGCCTACCTACATGGCACTGCATGCACCGCTGGCCAGGGCGCGCGTCGAAGCCAGGAGGGGCGGAGACGGACGGGACGGGCCTCACCCCCGTCCCCGATAAAGTGGAGGGACACCTAAGCCCTGCATTTAATGCACTTTGTCCTGTAATACCAGCGATAAGATCATAACGCTGTAGCACTTTCCACCTCCTATGTGCCATTGTGGCAGCCCCTTTCGCCTATAAAAGGAGGCCCATGGCGCACCGAAGAGGGATTCGGCTCTTTGGAACCTGGCAACACCTAGAGCTAGTTCAAGAGCTCAAGAACACTAAATACATCCACCAAAGCAGGATCGTAGGGTTTTACGCATCTTTTCGGCCCGAACCTGGGTAAATCCCCTTTGTGCTGTCCATTAGTCCCGCTCTTCTCACGATCCCGCGCCCCACAACCGCAGTAGGGATTCTTGTGATCCCATAGGTGTCGTTTCCCACCAACATCTTTGGCGCGCCAGGTAGGGGGCGCAGTTGTGAGAATCTGGTCTAGTGGTTGGCCCAGCAGTTCATCATTGCCATGGCTCCTAAGAAGAAGACGACCATGGTGATTGGCTCGTCCGGTACCGGACTGCCATCACCGGTGCGGGCTAGTAGCGGGCCAGTCTCGGAGAGAACCCGTGGCGCGGCCCGCGAACACCCACATCGCCCTAGCAGTCCAGGCCCGGTGGGCGGCGTCGGCCCCAGAGACGACGTCGGCCCCCCCGCAGGCGGCGCGGGGCCCTCCAGGGGCGTCGTCGTGCCGCCCACCGACGGCGCGGTGACCTCCAAGACACCAACGCCAGCACCTACGGTGCGCTCTTCTCAAGCAATACGCGATGAGCAGCGCCGCCTTGCTGGTGACCCAGGGCGCCGCCCTGGGAAAAGCCCTATGCGTCCTTTGCAGGATGAGGGAGGCCAGCATGCACGCCGAGGCGCCGATGAAGGTGGCGGGTGGTTGCGGAGCCGTGATGAGGCTCCTTCTAACGTGGTTAGAAGTCGAAGCGCATCACGGTCCACCCAACTCTCGTCGCCACCCACGTTAGAAGAAGCCCTGGCACGCACACAGCTCCTCCTCGACTTTCCCCCCATGGTGGAAAAGCTTGACGAATGAGGGCCACCGTCCGGAGCCTCGTCAGCATCGCCAACGATGATGAGTTGCGACCGGCGAAACCCATTGGCCGTCGCTCCGTCGGGCCACCACCTGCTAGCAGGGGCCAAGCTGAAGGCGATGCGGCTAAGGTGTACTCCCCTCCTCAGCACCGACCGCCGCGGGCGACGACCCGTCGTGACGATGCTCGTGATGATATCTCCATCGCGTTGTTCGACCCGTGAACTAACCGCGATCAGCGCTAACTCCTTCGGGAGCGGGCTCATGAGGACGCTCGTGTTGGAAATATGCCCTACAGGCAATAATAAATTAGTTATTATTATATTTCCTTGTTCATGATAATCGTTCATTATCCATGCTATAATTGTATTGATAGGAAACTAAGATACATGTGTGGGTACATAGACAACACCATGTCCCTAGTAAGCCTCTAGTTGACTAGCTCGTTGATCAATAGATGGTTATGGTTTCCTGACCATGGACATTGGATGTCGTTGATAACAGGATCACATCATTAGGAGAATGATGTGATGGACAAGACCCAATCCTAAGCCTAGCACAAAGATTGTAGTTCGTATGCTAAAGCTTTTCTAATGTCAAGTATCATTTCCTTAGACCATGAGATTGTGCAACTCCCGGATACCGTAGGAATGCTTTGGGTGTACCAAATGTCACAACGTAACTGGGTGGCTATAAAGGTGCACTACAGGTATCTCCGAAAGTGTCTGTTGGGTTGGCACGAATCGAGACTGGGATTTGTCACTCCGGTTGACGGAGAGGTATCTCTGGGCCCACTCGGTAGGACATCATCATAATGTGCACAATGTGACCAAGGGGTTGATCATGGGATGATGTGTTACAGAACGAGTAAAGAGACTTGCCGATAACGAGATTGAACAAGGTATCGGTATACCGACGATCGAATCTCGGGCAAGTACAATACCGTTAGACAAAGGGAATTGTATACGGGATCGATTGAGTCCTTGACATTGTGGTTCATCCGATGAGATCATCATGGAACATGTGGGAGCTGATGAAGTCATGTACCTAGGGTAGGGTTACGGACCTGTCCAAGGTACCCTCCCCAAGGACATCTCTTAGAAGAAGTCGTCTTCCAATCGACCAAGAGGGATTCCACTCGACGGACTAGAAGACATTCGACGAACCTGAAGACACTCGTCCATGAAGACTCACTCGACCATCAGGAGTTCAGGATCTATTCTATATCCAAACGGTCTGTAATTAAGTAGTCTTAATGGTCATGATGGCACTTTATGTAGGGCGTTACGAGTAATGCCAGACCTTAATGTACTTTAACCCCCTGCTACGTGGGCTGGCTGGGGTCTTGGCGTCCTCTATATAAGCCACCCCCTCCACTCGTAGAAGGGTTCGCACCCCTGTAACTCTCACACGCATAATCCAGTCGACCGCCTCCGGGCCCCGAGACGTAAGGCTGTTACTTCCTCTGAGAAGGGCCTGAACTCGTAAAACACTCGTGTGTACAACTGCTCCATAGCTAGGATCTTGCCTCTCCATACCTACCCCCCATTCAACTATCAGACTTAGAACCACGACAGTTGGCGCCCACCGTGGGGCAGGTGTCTTAGCGACTTTTTGGAGAAGTTGCAGTTTTTTCAATTCCCATCATCATGGTTTCAGGCGGAGTTTTGGTTGAGGGCCGCAAGATCCGTCTCGGCGCGCTCACATTCATCGCCGACGACTCTGCCTGGCTGCAGGAGGCTCCGCTCGACGTGGAGGCGCTCCCGATCCGCGGAGCTACGCACTTTCGAGCATGCGCCCGCGGCGTCCTCCTGCGACAACCGTCGACTCAGTATCGGCCGGTTTTTGTGTCATCCTCCCTCCCAGCTTCCCGCCGGCGTAAGCGCTCCGGCCGGTCGAGGCTTCAGCGGTGGGTGAGGCACGTAGTGGCTCGCCAGTCGGCCACTGCCCAAATCGCGGCAATCGAGCCCGACAAATCTCTCTACGGCCTGTTCGATTTGTCGACTGGCTCCGCAGAGACTGCATCCGAATGCGACAGCAGTGATCCGGTGGCGGAGGTTCTGATGGTCAATGGGCCGCACGTTTCCTCCGGCTTTCCTGGAGCCGAGGGAGGCAACAGCGGAGGCGACCCATCACACGACCATGAGGAGTACCGCCCCGAGCCCCTCGACTCGCAGCAGAGGGAAGAGCTTCGCCGCCGGAACATGGATGCGCTTCACACTCCGATCGTTGGACAAACCCCTGAGGCTCGCGCCTTAGAAGACGCGCGCTTGGCCAACCTGGCTGAGCGCACTCGACTGGAAAACCTTCAGCCGGCACTTGACGAGCGCGCGCGTCAACGGGTCCCGGACTCCAGTCGACGCCAACTCTTTAAACCTCTGACTCAGGTATACCGCACTCCAATCCAGAATTTGGCAGCTACAACACGTATAGCAGAGTCGATTCAGCCTTCCTAGTCAGAGGCTGGCAGAGGCTTAATGCAGATCAGAGATTTGCTCCGGGCAGCTAGAGATCAGAATTCGGCTGTGTCGCAGTCGCGGAACAGGATTCATAGCAGGTCTGTGGCGGAGAATACTGTCCAGTCGGCTCATAGCCCTAGATCACCCCTGAGGCGTGAAGGGCATGGCGACCGACACAATCAGTACAGGAACTATGAGCAGGATGATCACCGAGTCGATCGTAACGATTGACGTCGAGTGCCCACTCCTCCCAAGAGAGGTGGATCATATATGCCCCGACAGCAAGATGACAGACGCCAGTACAGTGGCGGGCAAAGAATTCCAGTCGACCCCAAGGAACCAGGCTTTGACGTGAGATCCATCATCGTTCAAGGTCTGGTCGACCGGAACAAAGGCCACAGAGAGGGTAATGACAGAGATGTACCCACCAGCAGTCGAGTGCACGTCTCCGGACCAGAGTGTTTCAGCAGAGCCATCAGAGCCGCGGTGATTCCTCCCAACTTCAGGTTGGCGACTGGAGTCAGCAAGTTCAACGGTGAGTCCAAGCCCGACACTTGGCTTGAGGACTACCGAGTGGCTGTTCAGATCGGCGGTGGAAATGACGAGGTGGCCATGAAGCATCTGCCTCTCATGTTGGAAGGATCAGCCAGGGCATGGCTGAATCAGTTGACGCCCAGCAGCATCTACACGTGGGAGGACCTCTCCCGAGTGTTTGTCAGGACATTCGAAGGAACGTGCAAGCGGCCAGCGGGACTAACAGAGCTGCAATCTTGTGTATAGAAGTCGAATGAGACTCTGAGGGATTACATCCAGAGATGGATCACACTGCATCATACAGTGGAAAATGTATCTGACCACTAGGCAGTCTGCGCCTTCAAGGAGGGCGTAAAGTACAGAGAGCTAAGCCTGAAATTTGGTCGAACCGGAGACATGTCTCTGAGTCGAATGATGGAAATAGCCACCAAATATGCCAATGGTGAGGAAGAGGATCGGCTCCGGAGCGGCAAACACAAGTCAGTCGCCCAGGACACCGGAGGTGGAAATTCCAGTTGGAAGCAAAAGCGTAAAGCTGAGCCAGCCGCACCTGGAGAAGCCTTAGCCCTGAACCAAGGAAAATTCAAAGGGAAACCCAAGGGGCCTTTGAACCCCAAGAAGGTAAAAGATAAAGAAGGGAATGATGTGTTAGATTTGCCATGTCACATCCACACCAAGAAAGACAAAGAGGGTAATTTCATCTACCCAAAGCATACCACTCGACAGTGTCGACTCCTGATACAGCAGTTCCAAGGGAAGCAGTCCAAGGACAACGAAAAAGAGTCGGACAAGGTTGAGGACAAAGAGGATAGTGACGGGGAATATCCGCAGGTCAATTCCACTGATTTTTGCCGATGTTGAGAGCAAAACCCGACTGAAAGTTATAAACCGAGAGGTGAACATGGCTGCTCCGTCAACACCAAACTACCTAAAGTGGTCTCAGACCGCCATTACATTCGACCAATCTGATCACCCCACGCACATAGCCACCCCTGGGAGGCAAGCGTTGGTGGTTGACCCGGTCGTCGAGGGCACTCGACTGACCAAAGTGTTGATGGATGGCGGTAGCAGTTTGAATATACTATATGCTGAGACACTAAAGGGGATGGGCATTCCGATGTCCAGACTGAGCACGAGCAACATGAGTTTTTATGGTGTCATCCTTGGCAAGAAGGCCACATCACTCGGCCAGATTGCTCTTGATGTAGTCTTTGGCGATTCAAAGAGTTTCCGCAAGGAAAAGCTGACATTTGAGGTGGTGGATTTCTAGAGTGCATATCACGCAATTTTGGGCAGACCAGCCTATGCACGCTTTATGACTCGACCATGTTACGTGTACCTCAAATTAAAGATGCCTGGCCCTAAAGGCGTGATCACTGTCACTGGTAATCGCAAGAAGGCAGAAGAGTGCTTCCAGAAAGGCTTAAAGATCGTAGATGCTCAGATGGTGGCAGAAGAGTGGCATGAACACAAAAGGAATGCAGATCCGAGTGATTTGTTGTGAGCCAAAAAGCCTGCCACGTAGTCAGCGTTCCAGTCGTCCGGTGAGACAGAACCTGTTCACATCCACCCGACCGACCCAAACGCTGCCCCGACTCATATCTCCACATCACTCGACCCCAAATAGGAAGAAGCGCTCATCCAGTTCCTCCGTGAGAACTAGGACATCTTTGCATGGAAACCTTCTGACATGCCGGGTGTACCCAGGGGGCTGGCTGAGCATCGTCTACGAGTCGATTCAAAAGCAAAACCTGTGAAGGAACATCTGCGACGGTCCGCCGTCCAGAAAAGGAAGGCCATTGGCGAAGAAGCGGCTCGGCTCCTAGCAGCAGAGTTTATCCAAGAGATTTACCACTCCGAGTGGCTCGCCAATGTCATCATGGTCCCCAAAAAGGACAATTCGCTTCGCATGTGCATCGATTTTAAGCATATCAATCGGGCCTGCCCGAAAGATCATTTTCCTCTTCCCCGCATCAACCAAATAGTTGACTCGACCGCGGGATGTGAGCGACTTTATTTCTTGGACGCTTATTCCGGGTACCATCAGATCCGTCTGTTTGGACCTGATGAGATCAAAACGGCTTTCATCACCCCATTCGGGTGCTTCTGTTATGTCACCGTGCCATTCGGCCTCAAGAATGCCTGAGCCACGTTCATGAGGATGATTCAGAAGTGTTTGCTCACTAAAATCAGTCGGAATGTGGAAGCGTACATGGATGACATTGTGGTCATGTCACGGAAAGGTTCCGACCCGCTGACTGACCTTGCTGAAACATTTGCCAACCTCAGGAGGTATGATATCAAGCTTAATCCATCAAAGTGCACATTCGGAGTTCTTGGCGGAAAGTTACTCGGTTTTCTCGTTTCTGAACGAGGAATCGACTCCAACCCAGAAAAAGTTGGCACTATACTCCGAATGAAACGCCCCGTGCGTGTGCATGATGTCTAGAAACTTACTGGATGCTTGGCCGCGTTAAGTCGATTCATCTCTCGCCTCGGTGAAAAGGCATTGCCTCTTTACCGACTGATGAAGAAGTTAGACAAGTTCGAGTGGACTCCAGAAGCTGATGCAGCGTTTGCAAAGCTAAAAACCCTGCTTTCCACCCAGCCGGCGCTTGCTGCCCCAATCAGCAAAGAGCCTTTGCTGCTTTACATTGCAGCCACAGGACAAGTCGTCAGTACTGTACTTACGGTCGAGCGGGAAGAAGAAGGGAAAGCCTTCAAAGTTCAACGCCCAGTATATTACATTTCCGAAGTCCTGACCCCATCCAAGCAGTGATACCCTCATTATGAGAAGCTTGTATATGGGATTTATATGACCACGAAGAAGGTTGCTCACTACTTCTCTGATCATATAATCACAGTCGTCACCGACGCCCCCTTATCAGAGATTCTGCACAACAGAGACGCAACCGGTCGAGTGGCAAAATGGCCGATTGAACTTCTTCCCCTTGATATCAGATTTGAGGCAAAGAAAGCTATCAAGTCCCAAGCAATAGCAGATTTCCTCGCCGAGTGGACTGAACAGCAGTTACCGACCCAAGTTCACTCGGAGCACTGGACTATGTTCTTCGATGGTTCCAAAATGCTGAGTGGTTCCGGTTCCGGAGTGGTCTTGGTTTCCCCCCGAGGAGACAAGCTCAGATATGTACTCCAGATTCACTTTGATTCCTCCAACAATGAAGCAGAATACGAAGCACTCTTGTACGGGTTGCGTATGGCCATATCGCTCGGCGTCCGTCGCCTCATGGTCTACGGCGACTCAGATTTAGTGGTTAACCAAGTGATGAAGGAGTGGGACGTCAGAAGCCCAGCCATGACTGGAAACTGCAATGCAGTCAGAAAGCTGGAGAAGAAATTTGAGGGATTAGACCTCCATCACGTTCCCCGACTGAAAAATCAAGCAGCCGATGACTTGGCCAAGATAGGTTCCAAGAGGGAAGCCATTCCGAGTGGCGTGTTCTTGGAGCATGTTCACACGCCATCAGTTCAAGAAGATCCTTTCACTGAGGAAGCCCCGCAGCCAAAAAGCGCCATAGATCCGACTGAAGTCGAGATCCCAGCTATGGTCGACTTGATCATGGAAGTTCTGGTCATCACTCCCGATTGGACAGTGCCCTATATCGCCTATATTCTGAGGAAAGAGCTCCCCGAGAATGAAGAAGAGGCTCGGGAGATCGTCCGCCGATCCAAAGCCTTCACCATCATGAGGGGACAGTTATACAGAGAAAGTGCGACTGGAGTCAGCCACAAATGCATAACACCAGAAGAAGGTCGAATGATTCTCAACGACATCCACTCGGGGACCTGTGGCCATCATGCGTCTTCTCGGACCATCGTGGCTAAAGCATACCGAGCTGGTTTCTATTGGCCCAGAGCAAATGAGATGGCGAAAGAGATAGTCGACAAGTGTGAAGGATGTCAATTTTACTCCAATATGTCACACAAACCCGCCTCAGCCTTGAAGACCATTCCACTCGTCTGGCCTTTTGCTGTGTGGGGACTGGATATGGTTGGACTCTGAGGACAGGCAGAAACGGTTACACCCATGTGTTGGTAGCAGTCGACAAGTTCACTAAGTGGATCGAGGCTAAACCCATTGTCGGTGTCAAAACCGGCGGATCTCGGGTAGGGGGTCCCGAACTGTGCGCCTAGGCGGATGGTAACAGGAGACAAGGGACACGATGTTTTACCCAGGTTCGGGCCCTCTTGATGGAGGTAAAACCCTACGTCCTGCTTGATTGATATTGATGATGTGGGTATTACAAGAGTAGATCTACCACGAGATCAAGGAGGCTAAACCCTAGAAGCTAGCCTATGGTATGATTGTTGTTCGTCCTATGGACTAAAGCCATCCGGTTTATATAGACACCGGAGAGGGCTAGGGTTACAGAGAGTCGGTTACAATAGTAGGAGATCTACATATCCGTATTGCCAAGCTTGCTTCCACGCCAAGGAAAGTCCCATCCGGACACGGGACGAAGTCTTCAATCTTGTATCTTCATAGTCTTGGAGTCCGGTCGATGATGATAGTTCGGCTATCTGGACACCCCCTAGTCCAGGACTCCCTCAGTAGCCCCCGAACCAGGCTTCAATGACGACGAGTCCAGCGCGCATATTGTCTTCGGCATTGCAAGGCGGGTTCCTCCTCCGAATAATTTATAGAAGATTGTGAACACCAGGATAGTGTCTGGCTCTGCAAAATAAATTCCACATACTACCGTAGAGAGAATAATATTTACACAAGTTCAATCTGCTGACGTATTTTGTGGTGTGATGTCACACCACTACCAAGCCTTTACTCGAATTGTTTTTATTGTACCACCTCAGCGCGTTTAGCGAAGCGGTTCCCTTGGCACGTCTTGTCGAAGCAGAGATCGTGTTCCCCTTATTTCGGGATTCTCATCAATACGGACATGGGTAACCCAACCGCGCCATTGATTGCGGCGCTTGGGAGATAAGCGAGTTTTATCAGGCCGGTGGGGACGTATGGTTTCGTCTGCCCATATAAGGGGATAAAGATCCAACCCTTTTACCTACGCCTTCTTCCTCCTTTGCTTATCCATCTCCGTGAACTCGATCTCCAGCGCCCAAGTCCGCACATCTCACCTCAACCTTCTCCGACTATGTCCGGAGCGGGAGGCAAGTGGATGGCCTCCTCTGTTACGGAGGGGCACATCCAGAAGCTGCGCAGCGCTGGATATCTGTCCAGCGACATCGCGCACCGGCTCCCCGACGAGGGGGAGCTCATCCCCACCCCCAGGCCCCATGAGAGGGTAGTATTGCTTTCCTATTTCCTCCGCGGACTGGGCTTCCCACTCCATCCCTTTGTCCGGGGGCTCATGTTCTACTACGGCCTGGATTTCCATGATCTGGCCCCGAATTTCATCCTCAACATCTCGGCGTTTATCGTCGTGTGTGAGGCCTTCCTCTGCATCCAGCCCCACTTCGGCTTGTGGCTCAAGACCTTCAGTGTGAAGCCGAAGGTTGTGAAGGGCAGCCAGGCGGAGTGCGGAGGCGCCATGGTGGGCAAGATGCCCAACGTTACTTGGCTCGAGGGCACCTTCTTGGAAACCATTAAGGGGTGGCAATCGGGGTGGTTCTACATCACTGAGCCGCGTGACCCTGAATGGGCAGCGGCCCACGAATTCAGGTCCGGCATCCCCATATGGCTCACCTCCTGGAAAGAGAGTGGCCGGACATGGGGTGATTCGGAGGAGCTGACCGGACTTCAAGCCTGCATCCAAAAGCTAGTGAACAAGAAGCTCAAGCTTGTCAACGTAGTCCAGGTCATGCTCATCCGCCGGATTCTCCCGTGCCAACAACGGGACTTCAATATGTGGGAGTTCGATCCGGCGCAGCACCAGACTTTGAGCGGGCTCTTCGACACTACGTACGAAGAGGCCTGGAGGGTGCTGTTTAAGGGTGCCGAGGCTCCCGCATCCGCTACCGAAGATTGCGGATTCAGCTCGCAGCGTCCGGCTAGCGAGGTAAGCAATTTTACCCTTTATGAGACACTTGTTTTCCATAGTTTGACTCTATGCGGGATCTAAACTCCCTCTCCTTTGACAGGACTGGCTGAAGAAGGCCGAGTAGACTAACTGTTCGACCCCTTTGCCAGAAGATCCAGCGGACGCCCGCTTAACGGGGCTGCTGGCTCCGGCACCCCACGTGGTGCCGGAGAAGAAGGCCAAGAAGAAGGCCACGGGCACTTTAAAGAGTTCCCGTTTTCAGGTGTCATCGGACGATGACACCGAGGCGGACTCCTCCCACGAAGGCAAGGAGGAGAAGAAAGAGGCCTCTCCCCCAGCGGGGGGAGGGAAGAAAAGGAAGGCCTCCCCAACGAGGGAGGCCGAAGGGTCCAAGAAGGGAAGGACTCTTCCCCCGGACTGCTCTGCCAACGCCGGTGACGACGACGAGGACTGGCCTCCAAGGGCCAAGCCCCTGGCGAGATCGTAGGTATCCGGACTCCCGAATAACTTCATGATTTTTCTTTTCGCCACATGGTGTCTTTCTAATGCCGCATACAACCCTGCAGTCCGCCCAAGGATGATGTTCCCGCTTCGTCGAGCGGGTCCTTGGGTGCGTCGGATATGGATTCCCTTCCGACCGCCTCCTCCCCCCGTGATGCGGATGATGCCGAGCTGGGATCCCGGGAAGGGACCCGCTAGGAGGAGGAGGCCCCAGAGGTGCCGCAGGGCAACCTCCCGGACTTTGCACCGGACTCCGCACTGGAACCTGTAATGGCTCTGGAGTCCGGCGGGCGGCCCCTTCGTAAGAAGGGTAAGACCGTGACGCCGACGGCCTCCGTCCAACCGGAGGCGCCGGATAGCTTGCTGGAGGCGCTCAACGGCGCTTCCATCAAAGAGGAACAATGCACCGTCATGAGTGCGGTGATTCAGAAGGTTCAGCTCGCCAAGAGCGGGCTGACCGAAGCCTGCAGCAGCCTTCTAACAGGCTTTGAGGTAAGAATTTTGATAGATGTAAAATAGTACCGCATAGACAGTAGCCCCAGATGCTCGATTCGGTGTTCGGAAAGAAAAACCGGACTGAGGATCTAAAAAGATATACGCAGGAGTCATAAAAAATATGTCAATATGGGATTGCAGGCTATGCTGCTGACCTCTGCCGCACTGACTGTAGAGGTCAATACTTTGAAGCAAAGCCTCGAGCGGTCCGAGAACGAGCTCGGCCGTGCCAAGAAGCAGTTCGAGGACGAGGAAGGTGAGTAACACCCTTAAAATTGTACCTTATAGAAAAGGATTTGGTTGCAAGAAGAATGAAAAGGATAATGTGGGTATTGCAGGGGCCACGAACGAGGTGGCGACCCTGAAGGAGGCGGTGTCCGCGGCCGAACGTAATGCGGCCGCGGAGCGCACCGAGCGAGAGAAGCAGGAGGCGCGGGTGGCGGAGGTACAGCAAGAGCTCCAGGCTCTCATGGGAAAACATGAGAGTTTGGAGCGCGACTCGAAGACTCGAGAGTCCGAGCTTGCATCGGCTCTTGAGAGTGCCAAAGCCGCTAAGGCCGAAGCCTACAAGGCCATCCAGGAAATCAAGGCGTTGAAGAAAATAGCGGCGGGTAAGGCATTTTTCATGCAAAGTAAGCATGTGAGTGTGAATTACCTATCACTTACCCGAATTCAGAGCTCTCCAGGAGCGTTCGCAGATCTGCCCCGCAGCATGTCCGCTGCTGCTGCTTTCTATAGGGCCGAGGAGGGGAGCTCGACGGAGAAGGTCTTCTGGTCTCAGTATGCGGAGGCCGGACATCCGGTGCCCCTTAGCGACCAGCTGAAGCAGCTGGTCGAGCTCCACAAGGTGGCCGAACAGGCCATGAAGGGCCTCATAGTTCGGCTATGGCCAAAGGAGGCCATGCCTGGGAGCTACTTCTGCCTGGTGCGGCGGCTGGTGGATGCGTGTCCATGGGTTGAAGTCATCAAGCACTCCGCCTATATTGAAGGTGCCCGTCGGGCCCTTGCCCGCGCAAAGGTGCAATGGGGCAAGATGAATGCTGAGAAGCTTGTGACGGACGCGCCACCGCCGGGCAAGGAGTATCGCACGCCCGAGATGTATTATAAGAGTGTCCTGAAGGGTGCCCACATTATTGCGGGTGAGTGCTCCAAAGATGTAATATTTGAGTAGACTCGCATTTTGTTATCCTGTGCGCTGAAAACTTTGTTCATATGCGCTAAGCAATGCTTGTTAATTTAAAATATTACCTTCTGTGCGGCCGTTTATCAAATCTGAGAGATGGCAAGTCGTCGGCTTCAACCCCCATGCCACGAGTGCTGGGGTGTTCGGGATAAATTTGAGCACTCTTGTTCCCATTTTTGGGTCCATCTAGGGAGGCGCTCAACACAACGAACTAGGCAACCGGACTTATAATGCTTGAACACTCTCACTTAGCCATAGAATTCTATAATTTTAAATTTCGGCGAAGCCCTAGTGTTCGGAAGGCCGAATTTGGGGCGCTATCCATGCCTGGGCCGGACAAAGCCGGTTCCTCGCTCTAAGCGGCATAAGTCTTTAGGGACTCGAAAAAAACCTCTTGAACAGTGACCGACTCTCGCCTCATCATGACGGTCAGTTTTAGCTTTCTCCACTGAGGCGCTCGCCCAGCTCAACTGGGGCGCAATCGCAGTGGTTCTCCCAGTGCTACCTTAGCCGATACAACGGAACGTAAGGTACCAAAACATGGGAGCCGGGCAAACCCAACTATTGACCCAAGACATGATTCGGAGCCGATGCATATAATGCTATAAGTTTGGGGTGCCGCACTTGTGAAAGTGTTCGGACTTATCACACCATGATGCGGGAAACATAAGCCCCTAGTGTATTTAGCCGTACCAAAGTGTACGGATGCAACATGTCATAAATGAACGTATGTATAAGAAAGAAATGCAATGATAAGCAAAAAGGTGCTGCATTGTTTATTCAAGAAATACTGCTGTGAATGCAGAACGATACAAATGGTGCGATAAGCAAGGGATGGGACTATTAAACATGTCCCCTTCCAGGGGTAGGCTGCGGAATGGTGTATAAAACAGATTTAATGCTCGTAATGGAGACCACCTGGATAATCGTCGTAGCCTTTCTCCTTCCCTGGCTGTTGCATAGTGAGTTCGGCAGGTCTACTGCCGGACAGGGCCTCTGATGAACGGAGTCCTGTGGGTAAAAAAAGAAAAAGAGAAAAAAAGAACGACACACTTGAGAGCGCCTGGTGTGGTTAAGACGCATTCTGGGCCTATCGTGGTCGTGCCCCTCCCCCTATGCCCATGGTATCTCTAGAGCGTAATGATGTACGCGGAGGACCACTCTTGCAATTTTGCAGGGGCTGGGGTTGGGGCCGCATTACTACGCGTGCTCGGAACGTGCTAGGTGGTCTTGTTGTAGGTTACTCCGGGCGCGCTTAGCCGTGTCCGGTCGCTTAACGGCCAGACTCGAGAATTGCCTTAAGAGGCTGCACTGTACTTCTGCCGCGAGAGCCGTTGTATGTTCCTCCGTTCGGAGAGAGCGTTCAGTGTTTCCGTTGACCGTGATGACTCCTCGAGGGCCTAGCATCTTGAGCTTGAGGCATGCGTAGTGCGGCACCGCGTTGAACTTTGCAAACGCGGTACGTCCGAGCAGAGCATGATAGCCGCTGCGGAACGGAACTATGTCGAAGATTAACTCCTCGCTTCGGAAGTTATTCGGGGATCCGAAGACCACTTCCAGTGTAACTGAGCCTGTACGATTGGCGTCTACACCTGGTATGACGCCTTTAAAGGTCGTCTTTGTAGGTTTAATCCTTGAGGGGTCTATGCCCATTTTGCGCACTGTATCCTGATAAAGCAGGTTCAGGCTGCTGCCGCCGTCCATCAGGACTCTAGTGAGGTGAAATCCATCGACGATTGGGTCTAAAACCAATGCGGTGAATCCGCCGTGGCGGATGCCGGTGGGGTGGTCCCTTCGATCAAAAGTGATCGGGTAGGAGGACCATGGGTTGAACTTCGGGGCGACTGGCTCCATTGCGTATACATCCCTGAGTGCACGCTTCCGCTCCCTTTTGGGTATGTGGGTTGCGTATATCATGTTCACCGTCCGCACTTGTGGGGGGAAACCCTTCTGTCCTCGATTGTTCGGCGGTCGGGTCTCTTCCTCGTCATCGCTATGCAGCCGCTTGTCATTGTTTTCGGCAATTAGCTTGCCTGCCTGCTTGAATACCCAACAGTCCCTGTTGGTGTGGTTAGCTGGCTTTTCGGGGGTGCCGTGTATCTGGCACGAGCGATCGAGTATTCGTTCCAAATTGGACGAACCCGGAGTAGTTCTTTTGAATGGCTTTTTCCGCTGACAGGGTTTAGAGCCTCTGAATCCGGCATTGACTACCGTATCCTCACTATTGTCGCCGTTAATGCGGCGTTTGTTCTTGTTGCGACGCGACCTGCCATTGCGGTCCTTGATATCCGGACTGCCAGAATTTTTGCTGAGGTTGTTGCTGCGGGCTAGCCAGCTGTCCTCTCCCGCGCAGAAGCGGGTCATGAGTGATGTGAGGGCTGCCATGGATTTCGGCTTTTCCTGTCCCAGGTGCCGGGCAAGCCACTCGTCGCGGATGTTATGTTTGAAGGCCGCAAGGGCCTCCGCATCCGGACAGTCGACGATTTGATTTTTCTTAGTTAAGAACCGTGTCCAGAATTGTCTGGCCGATTCGTCTGGCTGCTGAGTTATATGGCTTAGGTCGTCAGCGTTTGGTGGTCGCACATACGTGCCCTGGAAGTTATCAAGGAATGCGGCTTCCAGGTCCTCCCAACTCCCAATTGACTCTGCTGGCAAGCTGTTAAGCCAATGCCGGGATGGTCCTTTAAGCTTGAGTGGGAGGTATTTGATGGCGTGAAGATCATCACCGCGGGCCATGTGAAGGAGATAGTCTTCGATCCAAACCGCGGGGTCTGTTGTGCCATCATAAGATTCAATATTCACGGGTTTAAACCCTTCGGGGATATGATGATCCATTATTTCATCTGTGAAGCAGAGTGGGTGTGCGGCGCCTCTGTATTGGGCTATATCATGATGAAGCTCAAAAGAGCTTTGTCTACTGTGTTCGGCCCGACCGGACTTGCTGTGTCCGGCGCGACGGTTGTCGTCACATATCATGGGGCGCCCACGCGATCCATAGATCGATCTTGATTGTCTTGCCTTATCCTCCAATATATCTCGCAAGTCCAGAGCGTTCCCCTGTGGCCTTGTGCTTTTCAAGCGATGCCGGGGTACGGTTCTAGTGGAGGGCCTAGAGGCCTCTCTGTCGTGGCCACGGGGTGGTCGGCCAGTCGTATTGTCCATTGGTGATGCAGGTTCATATGCCTCCTCCTCTAATCGGGGGAGCACCTTGCGTTTAGGGTAGCTTTTGGAGGGGCGTTCGAGCTCATGCTCTTCGGCCGCAAGGACTTCAGTCCATCTGTCGGCTAGCAGATCTTGATCAGCTCTAAGCTGTTGCTGCTTTTTCTTGAGGCTGTTTGCTGTGGCCATAAGCCTGCGTTTAAAACGCTCTTGTTCGATGGGATCCTCAGGCACGACAAATTCGTCGTCGTCGAGGCTTGCCTCATCTCCGGAGGGAGGCATGTAATTATCATCCTCTACCTCTTCATCTACCGCTCTCTCATGAGGGCTGGCTTCTCCGTCCTCCTGTGCTGAATCTTGCTGGAGGGGGTTGTCTTCGGTACTGTCTGGGGTATTATTATCTCCGGTGCCGGAATCTCCATTTTTGCTGTGGCGGGATTTAGAGCGGCACCGCTGACGCCAGCGCTTGGGCTGTTTCTTGGAGGGGTCATCCTCCGCTGTTCCTTCGCCATTCCCATCCTTTGGGATGTCCACCATGTATATGTCATATGATGAGGTGCCTTTCCAGTGCCCAGTAGGCGCTGGTTCTTGGTCGTCTCCAGCATCGTCGTCCATACCGTCGATGTCTTCAGAGTCGAAGTCTAGCATGTCGGTTAGATCGTCGACAGTGGCTACTAAGTGGGTGGTGGGTGGGCTTTGAATTTCTTCGTCGTCCGCATCCCAACTGTCCTGACCGCAGTCCGGCCAGGGCTCTCCTGATAACGAGAGATACTTTAGCGAACTCAAGATGTCGCTGAAAGGTGAGTGTTGCAAGATGTCCGCAGCGGTGAACTCCATGATCGGCGCCCAATCGGATTCGATTGGAGGGGGCGCGGGAGGTTCGGAGTCCGACGAGGAGTCCGGCACCTCGGAGTCACGAGCTTCACGAGGGACAAGGTCAGTATTCGGCTCCATCACCGTAGAGGTTGCAGCCTCCGAGGCGGTGTCTAGCCACCCATCCTCGATCTGCGCAGCCGGCTCTGAATTGAGGGTCGGAGCGGACTCGTGTGCGGCCTCCAGGGCACTGTCCGGCTGCAGAGCTAAATCATGCCAATTGTGGCAGTGCGGCGCGCTCGGCTGTGGCTCGAATCCATCGAAGATCAAGTCCCCGCGGATGTCAGCCGTGAAGTTCAAACTTCCAAATCTGACCTGACGGCCAGGGGCGTAGCTTTCGATCTGCTCCAGATGGCCAAGCGAATTGGCCCGCAGTGCAAAGCCGCCGAATACGAAGATCTGTCCGAGGAGAAAAGTCTCACCCTGGACTGCGTCGTTGTTGATGATCGAAGAAGCCATCGAGCCTATCGGTGACGACACAGAGGAACTCTCAATGAAAGCACCAATGTCGGTGTCAAAACCGGCGGATCTCGGGTAGGGGGTCCCGAACTGTGCGTCTAGGCGGATGGTAACAGGAGACAAGGGACACGATGTTTTACCCAGGTTCGGGCCCTCTTGATGGAGGTAAAACCCTACGTCCTGCTTGATTGATATTGATGATGTGGGTATTACAAAAGTAGATCTACCACGAGATCAAGGAGGCTAAACCCTAGAAGCTAGCCTATGGTATGATTGTTGTTCGTCCTATGGACTAAAGCCATCCAGTTTATATAGACACCGGAGAGGGCTAGGGTTACACAGAGTCGGTTACAATAGTATGAGATCTACATATCTGTATTGCCAAGCTTGCCTTCCACACGAAGGAAAGTCCCATCCGGACACGGGACGAAGTCTTCAATCTTGTATCTTCATAGTCTTGGAGTCCGGCCGATGATGATAGTTCGGCTATCCGGACACCCCCTAGTCCAGGACTCCCTCACCCATCAAGAATTTGGATGCCGGCACCGCCATCAGCTTCATCAGGGAATTGGTATTCAGATGTGGAGTTCCCCATAGTATCATCATGGACAATGGGTCAAACTTCGACTCCAAAGAGTTCAGAGCCTTCTGCACATCTCAGGGTACACAAGTCGACTACGCTTCAGTCGCTCACCCTCAGTCGAATGGACAAGCAGAACGAGCAAATGGCTTAATTCTCAAAGGACTGAAACCCCGACTGATGCGCGACCTCAAATACGCAGCTGGTGCATGGGTCGACGAACTTCCGTTGGTGCTTTGGGGATTAAGGACCACGCCAAATCGGTCGACTGGGAGGACTCCGTTCTTCTTGGTCTGCGGAGCTGAAGCAGTCTTGCCGAGTGACCTGCTTCACAATGCACCTCGAGTCAAACTCTACACCGAAGCTGAAGCAGAGCAAGCCCGACAGGACGCGGTCGACCTTCTAGAAGAAGAGAGAGAGATGGCCTCGATCCGATCGACCATTTACCAGCAGGACTTGCGTCATTTCTATGCCAGAAATGTGAAGAGTCGAGCTTTCCAGGAGGGAGATTTAGTTCTCCGAGTGGATCAACAGAAACCACACAAGCTCGCTCCTACTTGGGAAGGTCCATTCATCGTCACCAAGGTTCTCCATAATGGGGCATACCGCCTTTACAATGTCGAGCACCAGATTGACGAGCCCAGAGCACTCGATGAGTTGTAATAAAAGTACTCTTATAGTGTATTCATCAAAGACAAGAGTTTCATAATTTTCTTAGAAATTGTTATTGCTTTTGCTCTCATAAATCTGTCCCCTAGTGGGTGGCTTAGCTGCGAACCCGTTTCGCCTAAGCTTGTAAAAAATCCTACCGAGTGGTAAGCCAGCCTTCCACTCGGAGGCTTAGCTGCGAATCCGTTTCGCCTAAGTTAAAACAAAATCCTACCGAGTGGTAAGCCAGCCTTCCACTCGGAGGCTTAGCTGCAGCCCAGTGCTCGCCTAAGTTTTTGAAAACCCTACCGAGTGATAAGCCAGTCTTCCACTCGGAGGCTTAGCTGCAGTCCAAGTACTCTCCTAAGTAAACAAAATCCTACCGAGTGGTAAGCTAGCCTTCCACTCGGAGGCTTAGCTGCAGCCCAGTGCTCGCCTAAGTTTTTGAAAACCCTACCGAGTGATAAGCCAGTCTTCCACTCGGAGGCTTAGCTGCAGCCCAAGTACTCGCCTAAGTAAACAAAATCCTACCGAGTGTTAAGCCAGCCTTCCACTCGGGGGGCTTAGCTGCAGCCCAGTGTTCGCCTAAGAATAAAAGACAACGTGCGTCCCGCAAGGAGAACGAAGCGCAGGTCGACTGCTACCTTCTCCCCCAAAGCCGTGCCATGAAAATCCTACCGAGTGGAGAGCAAACCTCCCACTCGGGGGCTTAGCTGCAGCCCAGTGCTCGCCTAAGTTTCTAAAAAACCTACCGAGTGGAGAGAAAACCTCCCACTCGGGGGCTTAGCTGCAGCCCAGTGCTCGCCTAAGTTTCTAAAAAACCTACCGAGTGGAGAGCAAACCTCCCACTCGGGGGCTTAGCTGCAGCCCAGTGCTCGCCTAAGTTTCTAGAAAACCTACCGAGTGGAGAGCAAACCTCCCACTCGGGGGCTTAGCTGCAGCCCAGTGCTCGCCTAAGTTTCTAAAAAAACC
>NC_041381.1:555846420-555920613 GCF_002162155.2 Triticum dicoccoides
CCTACCGAGTGGAGAGCAAACCTCCCACTCGGGGGCTTAGCTGCAGCCCAGTGCTCGCCTAAGTTTCTAAAAAACCTACCGAGTGGAGAGCAAACCTCCCACTCGGGGGCTTAGCTGCAGCCCAGTGCTCGCCTAAGTTTCTAAAAAACCTACCGAGTGGAGAGCAAACCTCCCACTCGGGGGCTTAGCTGCAGCCCAGTGCTCGCCTAAGTTTCTAAAATACTACCGAGTGGAGAGCAAACCTCCCACTCGGGGGCTTAATTGCAACCCAGCACTCGCCCAAACATGATGAGCACAAGCCAACTGCAATTTATGCTTCACTCCCACCTGCAAAAAGAGCATTACAGATGCTAGTATATACTCCAATCCAAAGAAGATGGTTGTCCGAAAGAAGCAAACGTATTTCGACGGCAAGTAAAGTTTGGATAACGTCCTACGGACCCAGAAGTACTCAGGCATCAAGCCTGTTAAAGTTTGGCGGTTACAAAAATCACTCGACATTCCGAGGCAAATTCAAATCATCAAGCATAATAGTTTTTTACCCCTCCTGCGGAGGGCTGGAAGGCGCAACAAACTCGTCCAGGTCGATCCCATCTGCAATCCGAGTGGCGGCCGCGATGAAGGTCTCCATGAAAGAACGGAAGTCATGCTTCCTAGTATTGGCCACCTTGAGAGACACCAGCTTGTCTTCTCTCACTTCTTTGCAGTGGACGCGGACCAAGCACCGCACCGGGCAGAAGACTTCTTCCATTCTTGCACTCGACTCGGAATTTCGTTCAGTCGAGTCATCAGTGACTCAAGGTCGTTCTGAAGCGTTTCTTCTGGCCAGAGCAATGTGTCGATGCGCGATGTAGCGACCTTCAGTCTTGCAAGGTAATCAACCACTTCAGCAATGCGGGACTCGAGGCAGAGCACATTCATAGCAGTTTCATCCTTCACCGGAGAATTGATGGGATCCAAGCCAGTCTCCACTCGACTAGTCTCCTCTTCAAAGTTTTGGCAGAATTCTGTGGACATGATTCAAGGATAAGCTAATGCCCTTATAGCAAGTCAGTAACTACCAATCGGAGATAAGAGGTTACCTTCGAGCATGAGGAACAGCTTCTTGGCGAGTCCTCCCAGATAAAGCTCCAAGTCATTCTTCTTTCCTGCCAGTTCACCAGCTTTGTCGTCCATGACCATATTGGCATTCTTCAGTCTAGTGACTTCTTGGTTGGCCATGTCAAGAGCGGCTTTCAGATTAGTGTTTTCTTCTTCAAGTTTGTTGACAGAAGCCAACTTCTCTTCTGCAAGCCTAGTCTTGTCTGCAGCCGTTTTCTGTGCCTCGGCAAGGTCAAGGTCCTTCTTCTTCAGAGCATCCCTCAGTTTTTCTGTGAAAATCACAATAAGATCAGATTCGGAGACATGCAAGAAGCGAGGACAGTCATCAAGATTCTCACCAAACATACCTTTTGCCTCCTCCTTCGCCTTCGTGAAGTTCTCTTGGACAAGCTTCTGGTCAAGCTCAAGCTGGATATACTTGTTCTCTAATTCAGTATAACGAGAAACAAGGTCACAAGATTTCTGCGAAAATTCAGTCGAAAAACATCAACGATAGATCACGTCCGAGTGACTAAAGGAAAAATCGTACTATTTCTAAGACTACAGCTGAATCTAAACATTCAACTATAGTCTCGGGGACTACACCCAGTGGGTGCACTTAGCGTGCCCCCACTAGTTCTATCAGCTAGACTCAGAGTCGATCAGTCGACCGGAAGCAGTTAACTATCAATTTTTTTCCAGACCATAGCCGATTGCCAGCAATCGACCACGGTCTCGGGGACTACACCCAGTGGATGCACTCAGCGTGCCCCCACCAGTTTCATTGTTCCACTCGACCATGCTCGCGCGAAACAAGTAAAGTGAGAAATCGCAAGACACAAAGACTATAGTCGACTGCCAGCAGTCCACTGTAGAATTGACAGACCCAGTGGGTGCATGACAAATATCAAGATTTCCAGTCGGTGTTCAACTAACCTGGACATTTCTCTGGAGAGCTGAGCCCGCGTCATAAACTGCATGGCTGGCGGTTCGGATCGCCTTCACCTGCTCCATCATAATCCCGGCCTGGCGTATGGCTTCCTTGGCAGCGCTTGCTTGGTCCTCCGGGACGTGGTAGGTGGAGAAGAGAGAAGGCGGGTCAGCACTCGACGATGAAGGGCGGGCAACCGTCAACAGCTTCGCAGAGGACACGGTAGCCCGAGCAACATTGCTCCCCTCTGGAATCTGTGGTCCAGGTGCTGACATAACCTGCGCAGCCTTGCCAACAGTCGCCTTCCTGCTCCTCCTCTGCCTCAGTGGCGCTTCGTCGTCATCGTCAGGAAGATTGATGACAACGTTAGGTGGAGCTGCAGAAGAAGTTCAAAATCAAAAATAAAGATTCAGTCGACCGAAAGCGAAACCGCGCAGATCATACCAGGATGAGAAGTAGCAGCATCTTCCATTTCTTGATCCTCATGCCTGGCTGAAGTCTCAGAAGTAGCAGCACTGCGATTTTCAAATATCAGTCGATCAGCGATTGAGTCGACCAAGAATGGAAAACATGAGTTATGACCGTTACCCAGAAACAGTCGGAATCTCCATCCTCATCTTCGGTAGGGCCTTTGCCGGTTTTGACGGGGCCGCTCGGGGTTGCTTCGACGCCTTTTCAGTCGGTGCTGGTGAAGTTGTCCGAGGACGTTTCGTCGACTGCCCAGCAGGCGCGACTCCCTTGCCACGATCAGCCGCAGGGTCGTGGGCGAGCTTGGACCTCCTTTCGAAACGAGGAGGCGCAACTTCCTCCTCCTCTTCCTCCTACTCTTCCTCCTCGTCAGAGCCAGCGTCTTCCTCACCCTCATCGGCATCCGACTCCCACTCCTCTTGACTTTCACCTCCGCTTCCTTCCTCCTCTTCGGCCTGTGCCTGCGCCCCGTTGGGCATCAAGTACAGCTCGGTGGTTTCCTGAAAGACAGCAAGCAAGACAAAAGTCAATCGACTGATCTACAACAAAACAGAACGGACGGAGCAATAGGAGGAAAATGGTCGTACCTTGTCCACCTCATAAGATTGGTTGAGTGGAACGATCCTCCTAGCTCCACGAGGGTTGTCCTTGTTCCCCGTGATGGCAGTCATCCACCTCTCCAGTGTAGCATCGTCGACCTCCTCTGGGTGGACCCGACTGGTGTCTTCAGTACCAGAATACAACCACATTGGGTGGCCCCGGTACTGGAGTGGTTGGATGCGCCGCCGGAGGAAAACCTCCAGAAGGTCCATGCCGGTCACACCGTCACGAATCAACTGAACTACTCGCTCCATCAACATTTTTACCTGAGCCTTCTCCTCCGGAACTACTTTCAGAGAGGAGGGCTTGTTCACTCGACTCATAGAGAAGGGAGAGAGCCCAGTCGACTGTCCTGGCGTCGACCGGTCTTGGCAGTAGAACCAGGTCGACTGCCACCCTCTGACCAACTCGGGAAGGGTCATAGCAGGGAAAGCGCTCTTATTCCTCATCTGGACCCCAACACCCCCACACATATGGATCACCTGGGTTCTCTCGTCATTGGGGCTAGCCTTTTTCACCGTCTGGGAACGACAAGTGAATATGTGTTTGAAGAGGCCCCAGTGTAGCCGGCAACCCAAGAAGTTCTCACACAAAGATACAAAGGCGAGAGATAGGCGATGGAATTTGGGGTAAAATGGTGAAGCTGAGCTCCGAAGAAATTCAGAAATCCTCGGAAGAAAAGATGCGGTGGCAGAGAAAACCCTCGATCTACATGAGTCGCCAAGAGGACGCACTCACCCGGAAGCCTCGCTGCTCCATGCTCGATCAGCCCCTCGTTGGCGAGGTCGTCGAGGTCCTTCTGGGTGATGGTCGAGAGGATCCAATCCCCTTGGATCCAACCCTGCGGCAGGCGAGACCGCGATGAGGATCCACCCCGACTGGGCGCTCTCTCATTCGCTTGCGCCGTCGCCTTCTTCGCCCGCTCCAAAGCCGCTGTCTTCTCCTTCACCATTGTCGCCGATGAAGCTGGAACAGAGCAGCGGCGCCGGGCAGTTGGCGAGCGCAGCAGATGAATCTGGAGGCGAGGGAGGGGAAAATGGGGAGGCACTGTTCGGAAAACCTCCGCCCAGTTCCTTATATGGGGTCGCTTCCGAGTGGCTGACAGGTAGGCCCAGGCAATCCTGTCAAATCCCAAAACAGTCGCGCAGGCGATACGTGGCGAAAAAGGCGGCATGGGAATCGAGGCGCCCCTGCCTTATCCCATCCGAGTACCGCAGTCTTCTCCGCTTCGTGTGCTCCCCAAAATTCATATCCCACTAAATCCGCTAACCACAGGGCAACTTGTCAGATGGAAGATCTCCAGCGATCCGTCGCTCGGAAATCTCCAAGTTCATAAAGTTCACTCGACAGATATAAAGAATGGATCAAGGCGACTGAACGAAAGTTGACACCCTCACTTGAAAGTCATTGATCCAGAGCAAAAACACCTTTACAGTACCAAAAAGCAGGTCAGAAAGATTGCCAACTCCTTCCTCACTCAAACCTCGATCCATTCGGGGCTACTGATGAAGTCATGTACCTAGGGTAGGGTTACGGACCTGTCCAAGGAACCCTCCCCAAGGACATCTCTTAGAAGAAGTCGTCTTCCAATCGACCAAGAGGGATTCCACTCGACGGACTAGAAGACACTCGACGAACCTGAAGACACTCGTCCATGAAGACTCACTCGACAATCAGGAGTTCAGGATCTATTCTGTATCCAAACGGTCTGTAATTAAGTAGTCTTAATGGTCATGATGGCACTTTATGTAGGGCGTTACCAGTAACACCAGACCTTAATGTACTTTAACCCCCTGCTACGTGGGCTGGCTGGGGTCTTGGCGTCCTCTATATAAGCCACCCCCCTACACTGGTAGAAGGGTTCGCACCCCTATAACTCTCACACGCATAATCCAGTCGACCGCCTCCGGGCCCCGAGATGTCAGGCTGTTACTTCCTCTGAGAAGGGCCTGAACTCGTAAAACACTTGTGTGTACAACTGCTCCATAGCTAGGATCTTGCCTCTCCATACCTACCCCCCATTCTACTGTCAGACTTAGAACCACGACAGGAGCCAACATGGGTATCCAGATTCCGCTGTTGGTTATTGACCGGAGAACGTCTCGGTCATGTCTGCATGATTCCCGAACCCGTAGGGTCTACACACTTAAGGTTCGATGACGCTAGGGTTATAAAGGAAGTTTGTATGTGGTTACCGAATGTTGTTCGGAGTCTCGGATGAGATCCCGGACGTCACGAGGAGTTCCGGAATGGTCTGGAGGTAAAGATTTATATATGGGAAGTCCTGATTTGGTCACCGAAAAAGTTTCGGGTTTTATCGGTAACGTACCGGGACCACCGGGAGGGTCCCGGGGGTCCACCAAGTGTGGGAGGGGACCAGCCCCAGGTGGGCTGGTGCGCCCCCCCCCCCACAAGGGCCCAAGGCTCCTAGGGTTTGGGGAGGGGGGCGCACCCACCTAACTTGGGGGGCAAGTTTCCCCTCTCCCCCCCTTGGCCGCACCCTAGATGGGTTTTGAAGGAAATATGCCCTAGAGGCAATAATAAATTTATTATTTATTTCCTTATATCATGATAAATGTTTATTATTCATGCTAGAATTGTATTAACCGGAAACATAATACATGTGTGAATACATAGACAAACATAGTGTCACTAGTATGCCTCTACTTGACTAGCTCGTTTATCAAAGATGGTTATGTTTCCTAACCATGGACGAAAGAGTTGTCATTTGATTAACGGGATCACATCATTAGGAGAATGATGTGATTGACTTGACCCATTCCGTTAGCCTTAGCACTTGATCGTTTAGTATGTTGCTACTGCTTTCTTCATGACTTATACATGTTCCTATAACTATGAGATTATGCAACTCCCGTTTACCGGAAGAACACTTTGGGTGCTACCAAACGTCACAACGTAACTGGGTGATTATAAAGGAGTACTACAGGTGTCTCCAAAGGTACATGTTGGGTTGGCGTATTTCGAGATTAGGTTTTGTCACTCCGATTGTCGGAGAGGTATCTCTGGGCCCGCTCGGTAATGCACATCACTATAAGCCTTGCAAGCAGTGTGGCCAATGGGTTGGTTACGGAATGATGCATTACATAACGAGTAAAGAGACTTGCCGGTAACGAGATTGAACTAGGTATTGAGATACCGACGATCGAATCTCGGGCAAGTAACATACCGATGACAAAGGGAACAACGTATGTTGTTATGCGGTTTGACCGATAAAGATCTTCGTAGAATATGTGGGAGCCAATATGAGCATCCAGGTTCCGCTATTGGTTATTGACTGGAGACGTGTCTCGGTCATGTCTACATTGTTCTCGAACTCGTAGGGTCCGCACGCTTAAGGTTTCGATGACAGTTATATTATGAGTTTATGAGTTTTGATGTACCGAAGGAGTTCGGAGTCCCGGATGAGATCGGGGACATGACGAGGAGTCTCGAAATGGTCGAGACGTAAAGATCGATATATTGGACGACTATATTCGGAGTTCGGAAAGGTTCCGAGTGATTCGGGTATTTTTCGGAGTACCAGAGAGTTACGGGAATTCGCCGGGGAGTATATGGGCCTTATTGGGCCATACGGGAATAGAGGAGAGAGGCCAAAAGGAAGAAGGCCTGCGCCCCCCCTCTGGTCCGAATTGGACAAGGGGGGCAGCCCCTTTTTTCTTCTCCCTCTCCTCCTCTTTCCTTCTCCAACAAGGAAAGGAGGAGTCCTACTCCCGGTGGGAGTAGGACTCCCCCCTTGGTGCGCCTCCTCCATAGGCCGGCCGCCTCCCCCCTTGCTCCTATATATATGGGGGCAGGGGGGCACCCCAAAGACACAACAACAATTGATCTTTGAGATCTATTCGCCGTGTGCGGTGCCCCCCTCCACCATAGTCCTCCTCGATAATATTGTAGCGGTGCTTAGGCGAAGCCCTGCGATGGTAGAACATCAAGATCGCCACCACGCCATCGTGCTGACAGAACTCTCCCTCGACACTCGGCTGGATCGGAGTTCGAGGGACGTCATCGAGCTGAACGTGTGCTAGAACTCGGAGGTGCCGTAGTTTCGGTGCTTGATCGGTCGGGCCCTGAAGACGTACGACTATATCAACCGCGTTGTGCTAACGCTTCCGCTTACGGTCTACAAGGGTATGTAGACAACACTCTTCCCTCTCGTTGCTATGCATCACCATGATCTTGCGTGTGCATAGGATTTTTTTTGAAATTACTACGTTCCCCAACAGTGGTATCACAGCCTAGGTTTTATGCGTTGATGTTATATGCACGAGTAGAACACAAGTGAGTTGTGGGCGATACAAGTCATACTGCTTACCAGCATGTCATACTTTGGTTCAGCGGTATTGTTGGATGAAGCGGCCCGGACCGACATTACGCATACGCTTATGCGAGACTGGTTTTACCGACGTGCTTTGCACACAGGTGACTAGCGGGTGTCAGTTTCTCCAACTTTAGTTGAACCGAGTGTGGCTACGCCCGGTCATTGCGAAGGTTAAAACAACACCAACTTGACAAACTATCGTTGTGGTTTTGTTGCGTAGGTAAGAACGGTTCTTGCTAAGCCCGTAGCAGCCACGTAAAACTTGCAACAACAAAGTAGAGGACGTCTAACTTGTTTTTGCAGGGCATGTTGTGATGTGATATGATCAAGACGTGATGAGATACAAGTTGTTGTATGAGATGATCATGTTTTGTTGAAGTTATCGGCAACTGGCAGGAGCCATATGGTTGTCTCTTTATTGCATAAGATGCAAGTGCCAAATAATTGCTTTACTTTATCGCTATGCGATAGCTATAGTTGCAAGAGCAATAGTTTGCGAGACGACAATGTGATGACACATTGATATAGATCAAGATGATGAAGATCATGGTGTCGTGCCGGTGACGATAAATATCATGACGGTGCTTCGAAGATGGAGATCACAAGCACAAGATGATAATGGCCATATCATATCACTTATATTGATTGCATGTGATGTTTATCCTTTATGCATCTTATCTTGCTTTGATTGACGGTAGCATTTTAAGATGATCTCTCACTAAAATTTTCAAGAAGTGTTCTCCCTGAGTATGCACCGTTGTGAAAGTTCTTCATGCTGAGACACCACGTGATGATCGGGTGTGATAGGCTCTACGTTCAAATACAACGCGTGCAAAACAGTTGCACACGTGAAATACTTAGGTTAAAACTTGACGAGCCTAGCATATACAGATATGGCCTCGGAACACGGAGACCGAAAGGTCGAGCATGAATCATATAGTAGATATGATCAACATATTGATGTTCACCGTTGAAACTACTCCATCTCACGTGATGATCGGGCATGGTGTAGTTGATATGGATCACGTAATCACTTAGAGGATTAGAGGGATGTCTTTCTAAGTGGGAGTTCTCAAGTAATATGATTAATTGAATTTTAATTTATCATGAACTTAGTCCTGGTAGTATTTTGCAAATTATGTTGTAGATCAATAGCTTGCGTTGTTGCTTTCATATGTTTATTTTGATATGTTCCTAGAGCAAATTGTATTGAAAGATGTTAGTAGCAATGATGCGGATTGGATCCGTGATCTGAGGTTTATCCTCATTGCTGCACAGAAGAATTATGTCCTTAACGCACCGCTAGGTGACAGACCTATTGCAGGAGCAGATGCAGACTTTATGAACGTTTGGCTAGCTCAATATGATGACTACTTGATAGTTTAGTGCACCATGCTTAACGACTTAGAATCGGGACTTCAAAGACGTTTTGAACGTCATGGACCATATGAGATGTTCCAGGAGTTGAAGTTAATATTTCAAGCAAATACCCGAGTTGAGAGATATGAAGTCTCCAACAAGTTCTATGGCTAAAAGATGGAGGAGAATCGCTCAACTAGTGAGCATGAGCTCAGATTGTCTGGGTACTACAATCGCTTGAATCAAGTGGGAGTTAATCTTCCAGATAAGATAGTGATTTACAGAGTTCTGTAGTCACCATCACCAAGTTAGTAGAACTTTGTGATGAACTATAGTATGCAAGGGATGACGAAAATGATTCCCGAGCTCTTCGTGATGTTGAAATTGACAAAGGTAGAAATCAAGAAAGAGCATCAAGTGTTGATGGTTGACAAGATCACTAGTTTCAAGTAAAGGGCAAAGGGAAAGAAAGGGAACTTCAAGTAGAATGACAAGCAAGTTGTCACTCCCATGAAGAAGCCCAAAGCTGAACCAAAGCCTGAAACTGAGTGCTTACACTGCAAAGGAAATGATCACGGAAATACCCTGAATATTTGGTGGATAAGAAGGATGGCAAAGTGAACAAAGGTATATTTGATATACAGGTTATTGATGTGTACCTTACTAGTGTTTATAGTAGCCCCTGAGTATTTGATACTTGTTCGGTTGCTAAAAATTAGTAACTCGAAACAGGAGTTACAGAATAAACAGAGACTAGTTGAGGGTGAAGTGACGATGAGTGTTGGAAGTAGTTCCAAGATTGATATGATCATCATCGCACATTCCCTATACTTTCGGGATTAGTGTTAAACCTAAATAAATGTTATTTGGCGTTTGCGTTGAGCGTGAATATGATTTGATCATGTTTATTGCAATACGGTTATTCATTTAAAATCAGAGAATAATTGTTGTTCTGTTTACATGAATAAAACCTTCAATTGGTCAAACACCCAATGAAAATAGTTTGTTGGATCTCGATCGTAGTAATACACATATTCATAATATTGATGCCAAAAGATGCAAAGTTAATAATGATAGTGCAACTTATTTGTGGCACTGCCGTTTGGGTCATATCAGTGTAAAGTGCATGAAGAAACTCCATAAAAATGGATTTTTGGAATCACTTGGTTATGAATCATTTGATGCTTGCGAACCATGCCTTTTGGGCAAGATGACTAACACTCCGTTCTCCGGAACAATGGCACGAGCTACTGACTTATTGGAAATAATACATACTGATGTATGCGATCCAATGCGTGTTAAGGCTCGCGGCGTGTATCGTTATTTTCTGACCTTCACAGATGATTTGAGCAGATATGGGTATATCTACTTGATGAAACATAAGTCTGAAATAGTTGAAAAGTTCAAAGAATTTCAGAGTGAAGTGGAAAAATCATCGTAACAAGAAAATAAAGTTTCTATGATCTGATCGTGGAGACGAATATTTGAGCTACGAGTTTGGTCTTCATTTGAAACAATGTGAAATAGTTTCGCAACTCATGCCACCTGGAACACCACAATGTAATGGTGTGTTTGAATGTCGTAATCGTACTTTACTAGATATGGTGCGATCTATGATGTCTCTTATCGGTTTACCACTATCGTTTTGGGGTTATGCATTAGAGACAGCTGCATTCACGTTTAATAGGGCACCATCTAAATCCGTTGAGACGACACTGTATGAACTATGGTTTAGCAGTAAACCTAAGCTGTCGTTTCTTAAAGTTTGGAGTTGCGATGCTTATATGAAAAGTTTTTCAACCTGATAAGCTCGAACCTAGATCAGAGAAGTGCGTCTTCATAGAATACCCAAAGGAAACTATTGGGTACACCTTCTATCATAGATCTGAAGGCAAGTTATTCGTTGCTAAGATGGATCCTTTCTAGAGAAGGAGTTTCTCTCGAAAGAAGTGAGTGGGAGGAAAGTAGAACTTGATGAGGTAATTGTACCTTCTCCCTTATTGGAAAGTAGTTCATCATAGAAATCAGTTCCAGTGATTCCTACACCAATTAGTGAGGAAGTTAATGATGATAATCATGAAACTTCAGATCAAGTTGCTACCAAACCTCGTAGGTCTTCCAGAGTAAGATCCGCACCAGAGTGGTACGGTAATCATGTTCTGGAAGTCATGTTACTAGACCATGATGAACCTACGAACTATGAGGAAGCGATGATGAGCCCAGATTCCACGAAATGGCTTGAGGCCATAAAATCTGAGATATGATCCATGTATGAGAATAAAGTATGGACTTTGATTGACTTGCTCGATGATCAGCAAGCCATGTTAAATAAATGGATCTTCAAGAGGAAGATGGACACTGATAGTAGTGTTACTATCTACTAATCTCGACTTGTTGCGAAAGGTTTTTAACAAGTTCAAGGTATTGAATACGATGAGATTTTCTCACTCGTATCGAAGCTTAAGTCTGTCTGAATCATCTTAGCAATTGCCACATTTTATGAAATCTGGCAAATGGATATCAAAACTGCATTCCTTAATGGATTTATTAAAGAAGAGTTGTATATGATGCAACCAGAAAGTTTTTGTCAATCCTAAAGATGCTAACAAAGTGTGCAAGCTCCAGCAATCCATCAATGGACTGGTGCAAGCATCTCGGAGTTGGAATATACGCTTTGATGAGTTGATCAAAGCATATGGTTTTATACAGACTTTTGGAAAGACCTGTATTTACAAGAAAGTGAGTGGGAGCACTACAACATTTCTGATAAGTATATGTGAATGACATATTATTAATTGGAAATGATGTAGAATTTTCTGGAAAGCATAAAGGAGGGTTTGAAAGGAGTTTTTCAAAGAAAGACCTCGGTGAAGCTGCTTACACATTGAGCATCAAGATCTATATAGATAGATCAAGACGCTTGATAAGTTTTTCAATGAGTACATACCTTGATAAATTTTTTGAAGTATTTCAAAATGGAACAGTCAAAGAAAGAGTTCTTGCCTGTGTTGCAAGGTGTGAAGTTGAGTAAGACTCAAAACCCGACTATGGCAGAAAATAGAAAGAGAATGAAAAGTCATTCCCTATGCCTCAGTCATAGGTTCTATAAAGTATGCTATGCTATGAACCAGACCTATTGTATACCTTGCTCTGTGTTTGGCAAAGGAATACAATTTTGATCTAATAGTAGATCACTGGACAGCGGTCAAGAATATCCTTAGTAAGGACCAAGGAAATACTTCTCGATTATGGAGGTGATAAAAGAGCCCATCATAAAAAGTTACATCGGTGCAAGCTTTTTCACTGAACCAGATGACTCTAAGTCTCAATCTGGATACATATTGAAAGTGGGAGCAATTATCTAGAGTAGCTCCATGCAGAGCATTGTAGACATAGAATATTTGCAAAATACATATGGCTCTTAATGTAACAGACCCGTTGACTAAGCTTCTCTCACGAGCAAAACATGATCACACCTTAGTACTCTCTGGGTGTTAATCACCTAGCGATGTGAACTAGATTATTGACTCTAGTAAACCCTTTTGGGTGTTGATCACATGATGATGTGAACTATGGGTGTTAATCACATACAGATGTGAATATTGGTGTTGAATCACATGATGATGTGAACTAGATTATTGACTCTAGTGCAAGTGGGAGACCGAAGGAAATATGCCCTAGAGGCAATAATAAAGTTATTATTTATTTCCTTATATCATGATAAATGTTTATAATTCATGCTAGAATTGTATTAACCGGAAACATAATACATGTGTGAATACATAGACAAACATAGTGTCACTAGTATGCCTCTACTTGACTAGCTCGTTTATCAAAGATGGTTATGTTTCCTAACCATGGACAAAAGAGTTGTCATTTGATTAACGGGATCACATCATTAGGAGAATGATGTGATTGACTTGACCCATTCCGTTAGCCTTAGCACTTGATCATTTAGTATGTTGCTACTGCTTTCTTCATGACTTATACATGTTCCTATAACTATGAGATTATGCAACTCTCGTTTACCGGAAGAACACTTCGGGTGCTACCAAATGTCACAACGTAACTGGGTGATTATAAAGGAGTACTACAGGTGTCTCCAAAGGTACATGTTGGGTTGGCGTATTTCGAGATTAGGTTTTGTCACTCCGATTGTCGGAGAGGTATCTCTGGGCCCTCTCGATAATGCACATCACTATAAGCCTTGCAAGCAGTGTGGCCAATGAGTTGGTTACGGAATGATGCATTATGTAACGAGTAAAGAGACTTGCCGGTAACGAGATTTAACTAGGTATTGAGATACCGACGATCGAATCTCGGGCAAGTAACATACCGATGACAAAGGGAACAACGTATGTTGTTATGCGGTTTGACCGATAAAGATCTTTATCGGTGTCAAAACCGGCGGATCTCGGGTAGGGGGTCCCGAACTATGCGTCTAGGCGGATGGTAACAGGAGACAAGGGACATGATGTTTTACCCAGGTTCGGGCCCTCTTGATGGAGGTAAAACCCTACGTCCTGCTTGATTAATATTGATGATGTGTGTTACAAGAGTGGATCTACCACGAGATCAAGGAGGCTAAACCTAGAAGCTAGCCTATGGTATGATTGTTGTTCGTCCTATGGACTAAGGCCATCCAGTTTATATAGACACCAGAGAGGGCTAGGGTTACACAGAGTCGGTCACAACGGTAGGAAATCTACATATCCGTATCGCCAAGCTTGCCTTCCACGCCAAGGAAAGTCCCATCCAGACACGGGATGAAGTCTTCAATCTTGTATCTTTATAGTCTTGGAGTCCGGCCGATGATGATAGTTCGGCTATCCGGACACCCCCTAGTCCGGGACTCCCTCAGTAGCCCCTGAACCAGGCTTCAATGACGACGAGTCCGGCGCGCATGTTGTCTTCGGCATTGCAAGGCGGGTTCTTCCTTCAAATAATTTATAGAAGATTGTGAACACCAGGATAGTGTCCGGCTCTGCAAAAATAAATTCCATGTACCACCGTAGAGAGAATAACATTACACAAGTTCAATCTGCTGAGTATTTTGTGGCGTGACGTCACACCACTACCAAGCTTTTACTCAAATTGTTTTTATTGTTCCACCTCAGCGTGTTTAGCGAAGCGGTTTCCTTGGCACGTCTTGTCGAAGCAGAGATCGTGTTCCCCTTATTCCGGGATTCCCATCAATACAGACGTGGGTAACCCAACCGCGCCATTGATTGTGATGCTTGGGAGATAAGCGAGTTTTACCAGGCCGGTGGGGACACATGTTTTTGTCCGCCCATATAAGGGGATAAAGATCCAACCCTTTAACCTGCGCCTTCTTCCTCCTTGGCTTATCCATCTCCGCGAACTCGAGCTCCAGCGCCCAAGTCCGCACTTCTCACCTCAACCTTCTCCAACTATGTCCGGAGCGGGAGGCAAGTGGATGGCCTCCTTCGTCACGGAGGGGCAGATCCAGAAGCTGCACGACGCCGGATATTTGTCCAGCGATGTCGCGCATCGGCTCCCCGACGAGGGAGAGCTCATCCCCACCCCAGGCCCCATGAGAGGGTAGTATTTCTTCCCCATTTCCTCCGCGGACTGGGCTTCCCACTTCATCCCTTTGTCCGGGGGCTCATGTTCTACTACGGCCTAGATTTCCATGATCTGGCCCCGAATTTCATCCTCAACATCTCGGCGTTTATCGTCGTGTGCGAGGCCTTCCTCTGCATCCAGCCCCACTTCGGCTTGTGGCTCAAGACCTTCAGTGTCAAGCCGAAGGTTGTGAAGGGCAGCCAAGCGGAGTGCGGAGGCGCCATGGTGGGCAGGATGTCCCACGTTACGTGGCTGGAGGGCACCTCCGTGGAAACCATTAAGGGGTGGCAATCGGGGTGGTTCTACATCACCGAGCCGCGTGACCCTGATTGGGCAGCGGCCCCCGAATTCAGATCCGGCATCCCTACACGGCTCACCTCCTGGAAAGAGAGTGGCCGGATCTGGGGGGATTCGGAGGAGCTGACCAGACTCCAAGCCTGTATCCAGAAGTTGGTGGACAAGAAGCTCAAGCTTGTCAACATAGTCCAGGTCATGCTCATCCGCCGAATTCTCCCGTGCCAACGACGGGGTTTCAACATGTGGGAGTTTGATCCGGCGCAGCACCAGACCCTGAGCGGGCTCTTCGACACTACGTACCAAGATGTCTAGAAGGTGCTGTTCAAGGGCACCGAGGCTCCCGCATCCGCTACCGAAGATCACGGATTCCGCTTGCAGCGTCCAGCTGACGAGGTAAGTGATTATGCCACTTGTTTTCCATAGTTTGACTCTATGCGGGATCTAAGCTCCCTTTACCTTTGACAGGACTGGCTGGCGAAGGCCGAATGGACTATCTGTCCGTCCCCATTGCCAGAGGACCCAGCGGATGCCTGCCTAACGGGGCTGCTGGCTCCGGCACCCCACGTGGTGCCGGAGAAGAAGGCCAAGAAGAAGGCCACGGGGACTCGGAAGAGTTCCCGTTTTCAGGTGCTATCGGATGATGAATCCGAGGCCGACTCCTCCCACCAAGGCGAGGAGGAGAAGAAGAAAGCCTCTCCCCCAGCAGGGGGAGGGAAGAAAAGGAAGGCCTCCCCAACAAGGGAGGCCGAAGGGTCCAAGAAAGGAAAAACTCTTCCCCCGGACTGCTCCGCCAACGCCAGTGATGACGACGAGGACTGGCCTCCAAGGGCCAAGCCCCTGGCGAGATTGTAAGTATCCGGACTCCCGAATAACTTGAAGGTTTTTTCTTTTCGCCACATAATGTGTTTCTAATGCCACATACAACCCTGCAGTCCGCCCAAGGATGATCTTCCCGCTTCGTCGAGCGGGTCCTTAGGTGCGTCGGATATGGATTCTCTTCCGACTACCTCTACCCCTCGTGATGCGGACGACGCCGAGGTGGGATCCCAGGAAAGGACCCACCAGGAGGGGGAGGCCACGGAGGTGTTGCAGGACAACCTCCCGGACTTTGCACCAGACTCAGCCCCGGAGGCCACAGTGGCTCCGGAGTCCGGCGGGCGACCGCTTCGTAAGAAGGGCAAGACCGTGAAGCCGGCTGCCTCCGTCCAATCGGAGGCGCCGGATAATTTGCTGGAGGCGCTCAATGGCGCCTCCATTGAAGAGGAACACCGCACTGTTATGAGTGCGGTGATTCAGAAGGTTCAGCTTGCCAAGAGCGGGCTTACCGAAGCCTGCAGCAGCCTTCTAACAGGCTTTGAGGTAAGAATTTCAATATATGTACAATGGTACCGCATAGACAGTAGCCCCTGATGCTCGGTTCGGTGTTCGGAAAGAAAAGCCGGACTGAGGATCTTTAAAAAGATATACGCAGGAGTCATAAAAAATATGTCAATATGGGATTGCAGGCTGCGCTGCTGACCTCTGCCGCACTGACTGCGGAGGTCAATAATTTGAAGGAAAGCCTCGAGCAGTCCGAGAACGAGCTCGGCCATGCCAAGAAGCAGCTCGAGGACAAGGAAGGTGAGTAACACCTTATTAAAATTGTACCTTACAGAAAAGGATTTTGGTTGCAAAAAGAATGAAAAGGATAACGTGGGTATTGCAGGGGCCAGAAATGAGGTGGCGACCCTGAAAGAGGCGGTGGCCGCGGCCGAACGCAATGCGGCCGCGGAGCGCACCGAGCGAGAGAAGCAGGATGCGCGGGTGGCGGAGGTACAGCAAGAGCTCCAAGATCTCGTGAAAAAACATGTGAGCTTGGAGCGTGACTCGAAGACTCGAGAGTCTGAGCTTGCAACGGCTCTTGAGAGTGCCAAAGCCGCTAAGGCCGAAGCCTACATGGCCCTCCAGGAGATTGAAGCGGTGAAGAAAATAGCAGCGGGTAAGGCATTTTTCATGCAAAGTAAGCATTTGAGTGTTAATTACCTGTTGCTTACCCGAAGAGCTCTCCAGGAGCGTTCGCAGATCTTCCTCGTAGCGTGCCCGATGCTGCCGCATTCTAGCGAGCCAAGGAGGGGAGCTCGACGGAGAAGGTCTTTTGGTCTCAGTATGCTGAGGCCGGACATCCGGTGCCCCTTAGCGACCAGCTGAAGCAGCTGGTCGAGCTCCACAAGGCGGCCGAACAGGCCATGAAGGGCCTCATAGTTCGGCTGTGGCCTAAGGAGGCCATGCCTGGGAGCTACTTCGGCCTGGTGCGGCGGCTGGTGGATGCGTGCCCATGGGTTGAAGTCATCAAGCACTCCGCTTGCATTGAGGGTTCCCGTCGGGCCCTTGCCCGCGCAAAGGTGCACTGGGGCAAGATGGATGCCCAGAAGCTCGTGACGGACCCGCCACCAGAGGGCAAGGAGCATCGCACGCCCGAGATGTATTATAAGAGTGTGCTGAAGGGCGCCCGCACTATTGCGGGTGAGTGCTCCAAAGATGTAATATTTGAGTAGACTCGCATTTTGTTATCCTGTGCGCTGAAAACTTAGTTCATATGCGCTAAGCAACGCTTGTTAATTTAAAATATTACCTTCTGTGCGGCTGTTTATCAAATCTGAGAGATGGCAAGTCGTCGGCTTCAGCCCCCATGCCACGAGTGCTGGGGTGTTCGGGATAAACTTGAGCACTCTTGTTCCCATTTTTGGGTCCATCTAGGGAGGCGCTCAACACAGCGAACAAGGCAACCAGACTTATAATGCTTGAACACTCTCACTTAGCCATAGAATTCTATAATTTTAAATTTCGGCGAAGCCCCTAGTCTTCAGAAGGCCGAATTTGGGGCGCTATCCACGCCTGGGCCGGACAGGATCCGGCTCCTCGCTCTAAGCGGCATAAGTCTTTAAGGACTCGCAAAAACCTCTCGAACAGTGACCGACTCTCGCCTCATCATGACGGTCAGTTTTAGCTTTCTCCACTGAGGCGTTAACCCAGCTCAACTGGGGTGCAATCATAGTGGTTCTCCCAGTGCTACCTTAGCCGATATAACGGAACGTAAGGTACCAAAACATGGGAGCCGGGCAAACCCAACTATTGACCCAAGACATGATTCGGAGCCGATGCATATAGTGCTATAAGTTCGGGGTGCTGCACTTGTGAAAGTGTTCGGACTTCTCACACCATAATGCGGGAAACATAAGCCCCTGGTGTATATTAGCCGTACCAAAGTGTACGGATGCAACATGCCGTAAATGAACATATGTAGAAAAAAGAAATGCAATTATAAGCAAGAAGGTGTTGCATTGTTTTATTCAATAAGTGCTTCTATGAATGCAGAACGATACAAATAGTGCGATAAGCAAGGGGTGGGACTGTTAAACATGTCCCCCTCCAGGGGTAGGCTGCGGATTGGTGTATAAAAATGCTCGTAATGGAGACCACCTGGATATTCGTTGTAGCCTTTATCCTTCCCTGGCTGTTGCATCGTGAGTTTGGCAGTTCTGCTGCCGGACAGGGCCTCTGACGAACGGAGTCCTGTGGGTAAAAAAGAAAAGGTAAAAAGAAAAAAAAGAACGACACACTTGAGATCCCCTGGTGTGGTTGAGCCGTGGTCTGAGCTTATCGTGGTCGTGCCCCTTTCCCCATGCCCATGGTATCTTCAGAGCGTAATGGTGTACGCGAAGGACCTGCTTTGCCGTTTTGGAGGGGCTGGGGTTGGGGCCGCACTGCTATGCGTGCTCGGAACGTGCCAGGTGGTCTTGTTGTAGGTTACTCCGGGCGCGCTTAGCTATGTCCGGCCGCTTAACGGCCGGACTCGAGAATTGCCTTAAGAGGCTGCATTGTACTTCTGCCGCGAGAGCCACTGTATGTTCCTTCGTTCGGAGAGAACGTTCAGTCTTTCCGTTGACCATGATGACTCCTCAAGGGCCTGGCATCTTGAGCTTGAGGTATGCGTAGTGCGGCACCGCGTTGAACTTTGCAAACGTGGTACGTCCGAGCAAGGCATGATAGCCGCTGCGGTATGGGACTATGTCGAAGATTACCTCCTCGCTTCGAAAGTTCTCTGGGAACCGAAGACCACTTCCATTGTAATTGAGCCTGTATAATTGGCTTCTACACCTGGTATGACGCCTTGAAAGGTCCTCTTGGTAGGTTTAATCCTTGAGGGGTCTATGCCCATTTTGCGCACTGTATCCTGATAAAGCAGGTTCAGGCTGCTGCCGCCGTCCATCAGGACTCTGGTTAGGTGAAATCCATCGACGATTGGGTCTAAGACCAATGCGGCGAATCCGCCGTAGCGGATGCTGGTGGGGTGGTCCCTTCGGTCAAAAGTGATCGGGCAGGAGGACCATGGATTGAACTTCGGGGCAACTGGCTCCATTGCGTAGACATCCCTGAGTGCACGCTTCCGCTCCCTTTTGGGTATGTGCATTGCGTATATCATGTTCACCATCCGCACCTGTGGGGGGAAACCCTTCAGTCCTCTATTGTTCGGCGGTCGGGTCTCTTCCTCGTCATCGCTATGCAGCCCCTTGTCATTGTTTTCGGCAATTAACTTGCCTGCCTGCTTGAATACCCAACAGTCCCTGTTGGTGTGGTTAGCTGGCTTTTCGGGGGTGCCGTGTATCTGGCACAAGTGGTCGAGTATTCGGTCCAAATTGGACGGACCCGGAGTAGTTCTTTTGAATGGCTTTTTCCGCTGACCAGGTTTAGAGCCTCTGAATCTGGCATTGACTGCCGTATCCTGACTATTGTCGCCGTTAATGCGGCGTTTGTTTTTGTTACGACGCAGCCTGCCATTTCGGTCCTTGAAATCCGGACTGCCAGAATTTTTGTTGAGGTTGTTGCTACGTGCTAGCCAGCTGTCCTCACCCGCGCAGAAGCGGGTCATGAGTGATGTGAGAGCTGCCATGGATTTCGGCTTTTCCTGTCCCAGGTGCCGGGCAAGCCACTCATCGCGGATATTATGCTTGAAGGCCGCGAGGGCCTCCGCATCCGGACAGTCGATGATTTGGTTTTTCTTGGTTAAGAACCGTGTCCAGAATTGTCTGGCCGATTTGTCTGGCTGCTGAATTATGTGGCTTAGGTCATCGGCGTCTGGTGGTCGCACATACGTGCCTTGGAAGTTATCGAGGAATGCGGCTTCCAAGTCTTCCCAACTCCCAATTGACTCTGCTGGCAAGCTGTTAAGCCAATGTCGGGCTGGTCCTTTAAGCTTGAGGGGGAGGTATTTGATGGCGTGAAGATCGTCACCGCGGGCCATGTGGATGTGAAGGAGATAGTCTTCGATCCAAACCGCGGGGTCTGTTGTGCCATCATAGGATTCAATATTGACGGGTTTAAACCCTTCGGGGATTTGATGATCCATTACTTTATCTGTGAAGTATAGTGGGTGTGCGGCGCCTCTGTACTGGGCGATATCACGACGGAGCTCAAGGGAGCTTGGTCTATTTTGTTCGGCCCGGCCGGACTTATTGTGTCCGGTGCGACGGTTGTCGTCATGTATCGTGGGGCGCCCACGCGATCCATAGATCGATCTTGATTGTCTTGCCTTATCCTCCAATATATCTCGCAAGTCCGGAGCGTTCCCCTGTGGCCTTGTGCTTTTCGAGTGATGCCGGGGTACGGGTCTAGTGAAGGGCCTAGAGGCCTCTCTGTCGCGACCACGGGGTGGTCGGCCAGCCGTATTGTCTCCTGGTGATGCGGGTTCATACGCCTCCTCCTCTAATCGGGGGAGCAGCTTGCGTTTAGGGTAGCTTTTGGAGGAGCGTTCGAGCTCATGCTCTTCGGCCGCGAGGACTTCAGTCCATCTGTCGGCTAGCAGATCTTGATCAGCTCTAAGCTGTTGCTGCTTTTTCTTGAGGCTGTTCGCCGTGGCCATAAGCCTGCGTTTAAAACGCTCTTGTTCGACGGGATCCTCAGGCACGACGAATTCGTCGTCGTCGAGGCTCGCCTCGTCTCCGGAGGGAGGCATATAATCCTCTACCTCTTCCTCTGCTGCTCTTTCATAAGGGCCGGCGTCTCCATCCTCCTGCGCTGCATCTTGCTGGAGTGGGTTGTTTTCGGCACTGTCCGGTGTATTATTATCTCCGGTGCCGCTGACGCCGGTGCTTGGGCTGCTTTTTGGAGGGGTCATGCTCCTCTGTTCCTTCGCCATTCCCATCTTTTGGGATATCCACCATGTATATGTCATATGATGAGGTGGTTGTCCAGTGCCCAGTAGGCGCTGGTTCTTGGTCATTTCCGGCATCGTCGTCCATACCGTCGATGTCTTCGGAGTCGTAGTCTAGCATGTCGGTTAGATCGTCGACAGCGGCTACCAAGTGGGAGGTGGGTGGGCTTTGAATTTATTCGTCGTCCGCATCCCAACCATCCTGACCGCAGTCCGGCCAGGGCTCTCCTGATAACGAGAGATACTTTAGCGAACTCAAGATGTCGCCGAAAGGTGAGTGTTGAAAGATCTCCGCTGCAGTGAACTCCATGATCGGCGCCCAATCGGATTCGACCGAGGAGGGCGCAGGAGGTTCGGAGTCCGGCGAGGAGTCCGGCGCCTCGGAGTCACGAGCTTTAGGAGGGACAAGGTCAGTGTTCGGCTCTATCGCCGTAGAGGTTGCAGCCCCCGAGGCGGTGTGTAGGCATCTGTCCTCGATCTGCGCAGCTGGCTCTGAATTGAAGATCGGAGCGGGTTCGAGTGCGGCCTCCAGGGTACTGTCCGGCTGCAGAGCTAAATCATGCTCGCCGTGACAGTGCGGCACGCTCGGCTATGGCTCGAATCCGTCGAGGATCAAGTCCCCGCGAATGTCAGCCGTGAAGTTCAAACCTCCAAATCTGACCTGACGGCCAGGGGCATAGCTTTCGATCTGCTCCAGTTGGCCAAGCGAATTGGCCCGCAGTGCGAAGCCGCCGAATACGAAGATCTGTCCGAGGAGGAAGGTCTCACCCTGGACTGCATCGTTGATGATGATCGAAGAAGCCATCGAGCCTATCGGTGACGGCACAGAGGAACTCTCAATGAAAGCACCAATGTCGGTGTCAAAACCGGCGGATCTCGGGTAGGGGGTCCCGAACTGTGCGTCTAGGCGGATGGTAATAGGAGACAAGGGACACGATGTTTTACCCAGGTTCGGGCCCTCTTGATGGAGGTAAAACCCTACGTCCTGCTTGATTAATATTGATGATGTGTGTTACAAGAGTGGATCTACCACGAGATCAAGGAGGCTAAACCCTAGAAGCTAGCCTATGGTATGATTGTTGTTCGTCCTATGGACTAAGGCCATCCGGTTTATATAGACACCGGAGAGGGCTAGGGTTACACAGAGTCGGTTACAATGGTAGGAAATCTACATATCCGTATCGCCAAGCTTGCCTTCCACGCCAAGGAAAGTCCCATCCGGACACGGGACGAAGTCTTCAATCTTGTATCTTCATAGTCTTGGAGTCCGGCCGATGATGATAGTTCGGCTATCCGGACACCCCCTAGTCCAGGACTCCCTCAATCTTCGTAGAATATGTGGGAGCCAATATGAGCATCCAGGTTCCGCTATTGGTTATTGACCGGAGACGTGTCTCGGTCATGTCTACATTGTTCTCGAACCCGTAGGGTCCGCACGCTTAAGGTTTCGATGACAGTTATATTATGAGTTTATGAGTTTTGATGTACCGAAGGAGTTCGGAGTCCCGGATGAGATCAGGGACATGACGAGGAGTCTCGAAATGGTCGAGACGTAAAGATCGATATATTGGACGACTATATTCGGAGTTCGGAAAGGTTCCGAGTGATTCGGGTATTTTTCGGAGTACCGGAGAGTTACGGGAATTCGCCGGGGAGTATATGGGCCTTATTGGGCCATACGGGAATAGAGGAGAGAGGCCAAAAGGAAGAAGGCCTGCGCCCCCCTCTGGTCCAAATTGGACAAGGGCGGCAGCCCCTTTTTTCCTTCTCCCTCTCCTCCTCTTTCCTTCTCCAACAAGGAAAGGAGGAGTCCTACTCCCGGTGGGAGTAGGACTCCCCCCTTGGTGCGCCTCCTCCATAGGCTGGCCGCCTCCCCCCTTGCTTCTATATATATGGGGGCAGGGGGGCACCCCAAAGACACAACAACAATTGATCTTTGAGATCTATTAGCCGTGTGCGGTGCCCCCCTCCACCATAGTCCTCCTCGATAATATTGTAGCGGTGCTTAGGCGAAGCCCTGCGACGATAGAACATCAAGATCGTCACCACGCCATCGTGCTGACGGAACTCTCCCTCGACACTCGGCTGGATCGGAGTTCGAGGGACGTTATCGAGCTGAACGTGTGCTAGAACTCGGAGGTGCCGTAGTTTCGGTGCTTGATCGGTCGGGCCGTGAAGACGTACGACTACATCAACCGCGTTGTGCTAATGCTTCCGCTTATGGTCTACAAGGGTATGTAGACAACACTCTTCCCTCTCGTTGCTATGCATCACCATGATCTTGCGTGTGCGTAGGAATTTTTTTGAAATTACTATGTTCCCCAACAGGTTTTGGGCTGGCCGCCGCCCCTAGGGGTGGAACCCTAGGTGGGGGCGCAACCCTCCCTCTGCCCCTATATATACTTGAGGACTTTGGGGCTGCCAACAGATGAGTTTGACCTCTCCCTGGCGCAGCCCTACCTCTCTCCCTTCTCCTCTCCCGCGGTGCTTGGCAAAGCCCTGCAGGATTGCCACGCTCCTCCATCACCACCACGCCGTTGTGCTTCTGCTGGACGGAGTCTTCCTCAACCTCTCCCTCTCTCCTTGCTGGATCAAGGCGTGGGAGACGTCACCGGGCTGTACGTGTGTTGAACACGGAGGTGCCGTCCGTTCAGCACTAGGATCTCTGGTGATTTGGATCACGACGAGTACGACTTCTTCAACCCCGTTCTCTTAAACGCTTCCGCTTAGCGATCTATAAGGGTATGTAGATGCACTCTCCTTCCCCTCGTTGCTGGTTTCTCCATAGATAGATCTTGGTGATTCGTAGGAATATTTTGAATTTCTGCTATGTTCCCCAACAGTGGCATCATGAGCTAGGTCTATTGCGTAGATTCTTTGCACGAGTAGAGCACAAAGTAGTTGTGGGCGTTGATTTTGTTCAATATGCTTACCGTTACTAGTCCAATCTTGTTTAAACGATATTGTGGGATGAAGCGGCCCGGACTGACCTTACACGTATACTTACGTGAGACAGGTTCCACCGACTGACATGCACTTGGTGCATAAGGTGGCTAGCGGGTGCCAGTCTCTCCCACTTTAGTCAGAACGGATTTGATGAAAAGGGTCCTGATGAAGGGTAAATAGCAATTGGCATATCATGTTGTGGTTTTTCGTAGGTAAGAAACGTTCTTGCTAGAAACCCATAGCAGCCACGTAAAACATGCAAACAACAATTAGAGGACGTCTAACTTGTTTTTGCAAGGTATGCTATGTGATGTGATATGGCCAAGAAGAATGTGATGAATGATATGTGATGTATGAGATTGATCATGTTCTTGTGATAGGAATCACGACTTGCATGTCGATGAGTATGACAACCGGCAGGAGCCATAGGAGTTGTCTTAATTTATTGTATGACCTGCGTGTCATTGAACAATGCGATGTAATTACTTTACTTTGTTGCTAAACCGTTAGCCATAGTAGTAGAAGTAAAAGTTGGCGAGACAACTTCATGAAGACACGATGATGGAGATCATGGTGTCATGCTGGTGACGATGATGATCATGGAGCCCCGAAGATGGAGATCAAAAGGAGCAAAATGATATTGGCCATATCATGTCACTATTTGATTGCATGTGATGTTTATCATGTTTATACATCTTATTTGCTTAGAACGACGATAGTAAATAAGATGATCCCTCATTAAAATTTCAAGAAAGTGTTACCCCTAACTGTGCACCGTTGCAAAAGTTCGTCGTTTCGAAGCACCACGTGATGATCGGGTGTGATAGATTCTTACATTCACATACAACGGGTGTAAGCCAGATTTACACACGTGAAACACTTAGGGTAACTTGATGAGCCTAGCATGTACAGACATGGCCTCGGAACACAAGAGACCGAAAGGTCGAGCATGAGTCGTATGGTGGATACGATCAACATGAAGATGTTCATCGATGATGACTAGTCCGTCTCACGTGATGATCGGACAAAGCCTAGTTGACTCGGATCATGTAATCACTTGGATGACTAGAGGGATGTCTATCTGAGTGGGAGTTCATTAGATGAACTTAATTATCCTGAACATAGTCAAAAGCCCTTTGCAAATTATGTCATAGCTCGCGTTTTGGTTCTACTGTTTTAGATATGTTCCTAGAGAAAATATAGTTGAAAGTTGACAGTAGCGATTATACGATCAGTAGAAAGCTTATGTCCTTAATGCACCGCTCAGTGTGCAGAACCCCAAACGTCGTCTGTGGATGTTGCGAATGTCGGACATACACGTTTTGATAACTACGTGATAGTTCAGTTAAACGGTTTAGAGTTGAGGCACCAAAGACGTTTTCGAAGTATCGCGGAACATATGAGATGTCTCGAGGGCTGAAATTGGGATTTCAGGCTCGTGCCCACGTCAAGAGGTATAAGACCTCCGACGATTTTCTTAGCCTGCAAACTAAGGGAGAAAAGCTCAATAGTTGAGCTTGTGCTCAGATTGTCTGAGTGCAACAATCACTTGAATCGAGTGGGAGTTGATCTTCTAGATAAGATAGTGATGTTTCTCCAAAGTCATTGCCACCAAGCTGCTAGAGCTTCGTGATGAACTATAACATATCAGGGATAGATATGATGATCCTTGAGGTATTCACGATGTTTGACACCGTGAAAGTAGAAATCAAGTAGGAGCATCAATTGTTGATGGTTGGTGAAACCACTAGTTTCAAGAAGGGCAAGGGCAAGAAGGGATACTTCATGAAACGGCAAATTAGCTGCTGCTCCAGTGAAGAAACCCAAGGTTGAACCTAAACCCGAGACTAAGTGCTTCTGTAATAAGGGGAACAGCCACTGGAGCAGGATTACCTTAGATACTTGGTAGATAAGAAGGCTGGCAAGGTCGATAGAAGTATATTGGATATACATTATGTTAATGTGTACTTTACTAGTACTCCTAGTAGCACCAGGGTATTAGATACCGGTTCGGTTGCTAAGTGTTAGTAACTCGAAATAAAAGCTACGGAATAAACGGAGACTAGCTAAAGGTGAGCTGACGATATGTGTTGGAAGTGTTTCCAAGGTTGATGTGATCAAGCATCGCACGCTCCCTCTACCATCAAGATTGGTGTTAATTGTTATTTGGTGTTTGCGTTGAGCATAGACATGATTGGATTATGTCTATCGCAATACGGTTATTCATTTAAGGAGAATAATGGTTATTCTGTTTATTTGAATAATACCTTCAATGGTATTGCACCTAAAAGGAATGGTTTATTGAATCTCGATCGTAGTGATACACATTTTCATGCCAAAAGATATAAGATAGTAATGATAGTACCACTTACTTGTGGCACTGCCATGTAAGTCATATTGGTGTAATACGCATGAAGAAGCTCCATGTTGATGGATCTTTGGATTCACTCATTTTTGAAAAGTTTGAGACATGCGAACCATGTCTATTGGTGTATACGCATGAAGAAACTCCATGCAGATGGATCATTTGGACTCACTTGATTTTGAATCACTTGAGATATGCAAATCATACCACATGGGCAAGATGACTGAAAAGCCTCGGTTTCAGTAAGATGGAACAAGGTAGCAACTTGTTGGAAGTAACACATTTTGATGTGTGCAGTCCAATGAGTGCTGAGGCATGCAGTGAATATCATTATGTTCTGACTTCACAGATGATTCGAGTAGATGTTGAATATATTTACTTGATGAAACACAAGTCTGAATTATTGAATGGTTCAAGTAATTTCAGAGTGAAGTTAAAGATCGTCGTGACAAGAGGATAAAATGTCTATGATATGATCATAGAGATGAGTATCTGAGTTACGAGCTTTGGCACGCAATTAAGACATTGTGGAAATTGTTTCGCAATTAATACCTCCTGGAACACCATAGTGTGATGGTGTGTCCGAACATCATAGTTGCACCCTATTGGATATAGTGCGTACCATGATGTATCTTATCGAATTACCACTATCGTTCATGGGTTAGGCATTAGAGACAACCACACTCACTTTAATAGGGCACCACGTAATTCCGTTGAGACAACACCGTTTGAACTATGTTTGGAGAAACCTAAGTTGTCGTTTCTTAAAAGTTTGGGGCTGGGACGCTTATGTGAAAAAGTTTCAGGTTGATGAGCTCGAACCCAAAGCGAATAAAAATGCATCTTCATAGGACACCCAAAACAGTTGGGTATACCTCCTATCTCAGATCCGGAAGTAAAAGTAATTGTTTCTAGAAACGGGTCCTTTCTCGAGGAAAAGTTTGTCTCGAAAGAATTGAGTGGGAGGATGGTGGAGACTTGATGAGGTTATTGAACCATCACTTCAACTAGTGTGTAGCAGGGCACAAGAAGTTGTTCCTGTGGCACCTACACCAATTGAAGTAGAAGCTTATGATAGTGATCATGAAACTTCGGATCAAGTCACTACCGAACCTCGTAGGACGACAAGGACGCGTACTGCTTCGGAGTGGTACGGTAATCCTGTCTTGGAGGTCATGTTGCTAGATAACAATGAACCTACGAGCTATGTAGAAGCGATGGTGGGCCCGGATTTCGACGAATGGCTCGAGGCCATAAAATCCGAGAAAGGGTCCATGACTTTGGAAGAAATACTTGATGGTCGTAAGGTCGTTGGGTATAGATGGATTTTAAAAGAAAGACAGACAATGATGGTAAGTATCACCATTAAGAAAGCTCGACTTGTCGATAAGATGTTTTTCGACAAGTTCAAGGAGTTGACTACGATGAGACTTTCTCACTCGTAGCGATGCTAAGAGTCTGTTGGGGTTTTATTAGCAGTTACTGCATGATTTATGAAATCTTGCAGATATGATGTCAAAACATTGTTTCCTCGATGATATCCTTGAGGAAAGGTTGTATGTGATACAACCAGAAGGTTTTGTCAATCCCGAAGAACGCTAACAAAAATGCAAAGCTCCAGCAATCCTTCTAAGGACTGGAGTAAGCATCTCGGAGTTGGAATGTACGCTTTGATGAGATGATCAAAGATTTTGGGTTTATACAAAGATTATGAGAAACTTGTATTTCCAAAGAAGTGAGTGGGAGCACTATAGAATTTCTGATGAGTATATGTTGTTGACATATTATTGATCAGAAATGATATATAATTTCTAGAAAGCATATAGGGTTATTTGAAAAGTGTTTTTCAATGGAAAACCTGGATTAGGCTACTTGAACAATAAGCATCAAAATCTATAAGATAGATCAAAATGCTTAATAGTACTTTCAAATGAGCACATACCTTGACATGATCTTGAAGGTGTTCAAGATGGATCAGCCAAAGAAGGAGTTCTTGCCTGATTTATAAGGTGCGAAGTTAAGACTTAAAGCTTGACCACGGCAGAAAAGAGAGAGAAAGGACGGAGGTCATCCCCTATGTTTTAGACGTAGGCTCTGTAGTATGCTATGTTGTGTACCGCACCGGAAGTGTGCCTTGCCATGAGTTAGTCAAGGGGTACAAGAATGATCCAGGAACGGATCATTGGACAGCGGTCAAAATTATCCTTAGAGGAATAAGGAAATGTTTCTCAATTATGGAGGTGATAAAGAGTTTGGCGTAAAGGGTTACGTGGATGCAAGCTTTAAACACCTATCCGAGTGACTCTGAGTAGCAAACCGGATACGTATAGTGGAGCAACCATTTGGTATAGCTCCAAGTGGAGCGTGGAAGCAACATTTAGAATATGACCTAGAGATTTGCAAAGTACACACGGATCTGAATGTAGCAAACCCGTTGACTAAAACCTCTCTCACAAACATACATGATCAAACCCCAGAACTCATTGAGTCTTAATCACATGATGATGTGAACTAGTTTAGTGACACTAGTAAACTCTTTGGATGTTGGTCACATGGCGATGTGACTTATCAGTGTTAATCACATGGCGATGTGAACTAGATTATTGACTCTAGTGCAAGTGGGAGACTGTTGGAAATATGCCCTAGAGGAAATAATAAATTAGTTATTATTATATTTCCTTGTTCATGATAATCGTTCATTATCCATGCTATAATTGTATTGATAGGAAGCTGAGATACATGTGTGGGTACATAGACAACACCATGTCCCTAGTAAGCCTCTAGTTGACTAGATCATTGATTAATAGATGGTTATGGTTTCCTGACCATGGACATTGGATGTCGTTGATAATGGGATCACATCATTAGGAGAATGATGTGATGGACAAGACCCAATCCTAAGCCTAGCACAAAGATCGTAGTTCGTATGCTAAAGCTTTTCTAATGTCAAGTATCATTTCCTTAGACCATGAGATTGTGCAACTCCCGGATACCGTAGGAATGCTTTGGTTGTACAAAACATCACAACAGAACTGGGTGGCTATAAAGGTGCACTACAGGTATCTCCGATAGTGCTTGTTGGGTTGGCACGAATCGAGACTGGGATTTGTCACTCCGGTTGACGGAGAGGTATCTCTGGGCCCACTTGGTACGACATCATCATAATGTGCACAATGTGACCAAGGGGTTGATCACGGGATGATGTGTTACAGAACAAGTAAAGAGACTTGCCGGTAACGAGATTGAACAAGGTATCGGCATACCGACGATCGAATCTCGGGCAAGTACAATACCGTTAGACAAAGGGAATTGTATACGGGATCGATTGAGTCCTTGACATCGTGGTTCATCCGATGAGATCATCGTGGAACATGTGGGAGCCAACATGGGTATCCAGATCCCACTATTGGTTATTGACCGGAGAACGTCTCGGTCATGTCTGCATGATTCCCGAACCTGTAGGGTCTACACACTTAAGGTTCAATGACGCTAGGGTTATAAAGGAAGTTTGTATGTGGTTACCGAATGTTGTTCGGAGTCTCGGATGAGATCCCGGATGTCATGAGGAGTTCCGAAATGGTCTGGAGGTAAAGATTTATATACGAGAAGTCCTATTTTGGTCACCGGAAAAGTTTCGGGTTTTATCGGTAACATACCGGGACCACCGGGAGGGTCCCGGGGGTCCACCAAGTGGGGCCACCATCCCCGGAGGGCTGCATGGGCCAAGTGTGGGAGGGGACCAGCCCTAGCTGGGCTGGTGCGCCCCCCCACAAGGGCCCAAGGCGCCTAGGGTTTGGGGAGGGGGGTGCACCCACCTAACTTGGGGGGCAAGTTTCCCCTCTCCCCCCTTGGCCGCACCCTAGATGGGTTTTGGGCTGGCCGCCGCCCCTAGGGGTGGAACCCTAGGTGGGGGCGCAGCCCTCCCTCTCCCCCTATATATACTTGAGGACTTTGGGGCTGCCAACAGATGAGTTTGACCTCTCCCTGGCGCAGCCCTACCTCTCTCCCTTCTCCTCTCCCGCGGTGCTTGGCGAAGCCCTGCAGGATTGCCACGCTCCTCCATCACCACCACACCGTTGTGCTGCTGCTGGACGGAGTCTTCCTCAACCTCTCCCTCTCTCCTTGCTGGATCAAGGCGTGGGAGACGTCACCGGGCTGTACGTGTGTTGAACGCGGAGGTGCCGTCCGTTCGGCACTAGGATCTCCGGTGATTTGGATCACGGCGAGTACGACTCCTTCAACCCCGATCTCTTGAACGCTTCCGCTTAGCAATCTACAAGGGTATGTAGATGCACTCTCCTTCCCCTCGTTGCTGGTTCCTCCATAGATAGATCTTGGTGATTCGTAGGAAAATTTTGAATTTCTGCTACGTTCCCCAACAGCTCAAACCAGCATCGAGCGCCAATGTGACGCGCACGACTAGTCGGACAGGCGGGCAGGGCTCGCTACGGACCACCCAGCGCCGGGAGGCTACGGTGGCCTACCCCACGAGGTGGTTTGTCCGGCCTTCACCCGTGAGCTGCCGCAGTTCCAGTAGCCCTCCCACCGCACTTTCAAGCCCGACGTTGGCAAGAAATTCAATGGCAAGACTCACCCGTCAGAGTTCCTTAGCATCTACACCATCGCGATGCAAGCTGCTGGGGCCCGTGATGATAAGGTGCTTGCCAACTATTTCCCGTTGGAACTCAAGCCTAATGTTATGTCATGGTTGATGCACTTGCCGATGGATTCCATCTCCTCTTGGGCAGATTTGTGCCATGAGTTTGTTGGCGCCTTTACCGGAGGTCACCAAGCTCATGGCCAGGCGAGTGATTTACACATCATCCCCCAGAAGGAAGGAGAAAACTTGCGCAAGTACATCCAAAGGTTCAGTTGGGTGCAGTACAACATCCCCGATGTTCATCCCGCTGCCGTGATCAGTGCATTCCACCAGAATGTGCGCAACCGCAAGATGCGCGAAGAGCTGGCGATGAACAAGGTCAAGGATGTGGCCGCACTTTATGTCTTGGCCGATCGATGCTCTCGCGTTGAAGAGGGAAGGAAGTACCCCGGCGAAGATGCCGATGCGGAAACCGACTCCACTGGCGATACCACCACCCCAGTGAAGAAGGGTCGGCGCCCTAACAGGAAGCGCAAGGGCAAGGCTGTGCTTGCCATTGAGGGATCCGACAATACCAGTGCCACCAAGAAGACCAAGGCAAGCGACCCTGGCAAGGAGGTTGCCGGGTATGTCGCTTGCCGGGCCTTGGCGGCCGCCAACAAGCCAGGAGGCTCCGGAGCCAGTATTGCAAGATGCACTGCACCAAGGGCCATGACATCCAACACTGCCGGCAAGTAGAGCTGCTCGCTGAGAAGCAAAAGGCCGAGTATGAGCGGCGGGACAGGGAGAAGGGCCAAGATGGTGCCGAAGGGTCCGGCAAGAAATGTGGCAGCCAAGGAGGCTGTCGCGGCAAAGATGGTCAGAAGGAGAGGCCCGCCTGGGGCCGTGACAAGAAGCAAGAAGACGATGACCATGACAGGGACGACAAGTCCGGCGATCACGAGTTCCAGAAAGCCATAAAGGCCATGTGCGTCGATGGTGGCGCCTCGCTGCATACATCTCACCGCCAGCTCAAGCAGTGGGCGCGAGAGATCACAGCGGTGGAGCCATCGTTTGACGCACGAAAGCCACTGAAATTGTCCAGCATGCCCATCATCTTCGACACCAAGGATCACCTTGACCGCACTACTGTGGTCGAGTGCTTGCCATTGTTGGTTTACCCAACGATCCACAACCTCAAGGTGACAAAGATGTTGGTCGACGGCGGGGCCGGCCTGAACTTGATCTCGCCTATTGTGGTTAAGAAGCTGCAGATCCATGATGGAGACCTTGAGGAGACGGGCACATTCCAAGGGGTTAACCTAGGGAGGAGCCAGCCGAAGGGAAAGGTCATGCTGCCTGTGACCTTTGGAAGTGAGCTGAATTACAAGACGGAGAGGATTGTTTTCGATGTAGCCGAGATCCCCTTGCCTTACAACGGGATCCTCGGTCGTCCGGCACTAGCCAAGTTCATGGCGGCTTCACATTATGCCTACAACATGCTGAAGATGCCCGGGCCAATGAACATCATCACCGTCCCTTCCGACAAGAAAGACGCACTGATTTGAACCGGCCAACTCTATCGGGAGGCAGTGGCAGCAGCTGCCGCTAAGACACCTGCTCCTGCCAATGGATCCCCGGGAGGGAAGAAGACCGGTGAGACCCCTCGCACCCACTCCGGCAAGCGCACCTCTTCGAGGTGTCGCGCTCCCGTTGAGTATGTGCCATAGGGCTCCGCCGGCAAGAACAAGAAGTCCAGAGCTGTACTGCCAGAGACCAAGAAGGTGCCCGTCAAGGAGGACGGCACAGGTGGGGCTTTCACCATAAGCTCCACCCTCGACAACAAATAGGAGAGCGAGCTCGTCACTTTCCTGCGGGCGAATGTCGATGTGTTTGCATGGCAAGCCCCCAACATCCCTGGCGTTCCCTGGGAAGTGATTGAGCACCACCTTGCTGTCTGTCCTCATGCGCGGCCCGTCAAGCAGAAGGTCAGGAAGCAAGCTCTAGAGAGGCAAGAGTTCATCACAGAAGAAATCAGGAAGCTAGAGGCGGCAGGCTTGGTAAAAGGAGTGCTCCATCCGAAGTGGTTGGCCAATCCGGTAGTAGTGCACAAGGCAAACGAGAAGTGGAGATTGTGTATTGATTACACAGACATCAATAAGGCTTGCACAAAGGATCCCTTCCCATTACCGCGCATAAACCAGGTTGTTGACTCCACGGCTGGGTGTGACCTATTATCATTCCTCGATGCCTACTCAGGATACCACCAGATCTTCATGACTAAAGAAGACAAAGAAAAGACAACATTCATCACCCCATGTGGTACGTATTGCTTTTTACGGATGCCTTTTGGGTTGAAGAGTGCTGGCTCGAATTTCGCAAGAGCAGTCCAAATTGGTTTTGAATCCCAGCTACATAGAAATATGGAAGCTTATATGGATGACATAGTGGTCAAAACCAAGGACAAAGCAATGCTTGTGCAAGACCTGGAGGAAACCTTTGGAAACCTGCGCAAGATCAACCTCAAATTGAACCCTTAGAAATGTGTCTTCGGCGTCCCATCCGGCAAGCTTCTGGGGTTCTTCGTGTCACAGTGCAGGATTGATGCAAACCCGGAAAAGATCAAGGCTATCGAGCAGATTGAGGCACCCAGACGGATCAAGGACGTGCGTCGTCTCACTGGCTATGTTGCTTCCATGAGCAGATTCATCTCCAAATCCGTGGAGCCTTCCCTTTTCCAAGATCTTAAAGAAGACGGGCCCAGTGGAGTGGACCCCAGAGGCCGAGGCGGCATTGCAAGATTTGAAGAAGTACCTCTCCTCTACCCTGGTGCTGGCTGCGCCTAAACCACAAGAGCCGTTGCTGCTATACCTAGAAGCAACAAATCAAGTGGTTAGCACCGCATTGGTGGCACAGACAGAGGTCGACAAGGAGACAACAGCAGCGATAGAGTCAACAGCAGGTGGGTCAGAATCCTCCCCGACAGGGCTCGGTCCCGGCAAGGCTGAGTTCCCGGCAGGGCTTGATCCCGGCAAGGCTGATGATAGTGCGAAAGGACCCGCATGGCCAGGTGAAGTGGTGCAAAGGAAGAAGATGGTGCAGCACCCGGTTTACTTCGTGAGTTCCCTCTTGCAGGGAGCTAGGTCGAGGTATTCAGGTGTGCAAAATTGGCTCTTCAGCCTCCTTATGGCCTCGAGGAAGCTGCGCCACTACTTCCAAGCGCACGAGATCACCGTGGTTACCCGCCATCCATTGCAACGGATACTACATAACCCAGATGCAACATGAAGGATCATGGAATGGGCCCTGGAGCTGTCAAGTTTCGGCTAGAAGTTCGAAAGCACCTCAACGATCCAGAGCAGCGTCCTGGCAGAGTTTGTTGCAAAATGGACCTCGACGCCCGACGAAGAGGTACAAGAGACCACTCTCCCCGGTGAGGAAACAAGTGACGACTGGATCATGTACTTTGATGGGGCTTTTTCGCTGCAAGGCGCCGGTGCTGGTGTGCTACTTGTTGCACCCACCGGGGAGCACCTCAAGTACGTCATCCAAATGCACTTTCCCCAGGAGATGTCAACCAATAACACCACTGAGTACGAGGGTTTGCTTGCCGGTCTCAGGATCGCGGCGGACCTCGGAGTCAAAAAGCTCATCGTCAGGGGCGACTCGCAACTTGTCGTCAGGCAGGTCAACAAAGATTATCAAAGCCCGTTGATGGGAGCTTACGTGGATGAAGTGAGGAAGCTAGAGGAGCGCTTTGACGGTATACAAGCTGAGCACGTCCCTTGGGCAGAGAACGACGTCGCCGACTACTTGTCAAAGTGTGCTGCCCTCAAGCTACCTGTGGAACTAGGTAATTTTGTGCTTAAGCTGACCCAGCCGTCCGTCGAACCATCAGCCGGGCAGAACAAGCGAAGGAAACTAGGCCCCGGCAAGTACTTCGCCTCCGAGACTCCCGGGGCCGCTGGCGAAGGTACTGCCGCAGATGCCAGCCGTGCCGCGGGGCTGCCCACTCCGGCAGGGCCTGAGGCCATGGCCGTAGAGTCGACCGCTCCCGTGGCAGAAGAGATGCCTCTAGTCCTTGCCGTCGAGCCATAGGCTCCGGCATGGGCATAGCTACTATCCGATTCCTCCAAGCCGGAGAGCTTCCTGAGGAGCAGGAAGAAGTGGAAAACGTAGCCCGCCGGTCTGCTCTGTATCAATTCGTTGACAGTGTTTTGCATAGACGGAGACCGAATGGGGTGAAATTGAACTGCATCTCCCAGGATGAAGGACTAGAGCTATTGGCGGAGATACATGGAGGCATATGTGGCTCCCACATAGGGTCAAGGGCCCTTGCCGGCAAGGCTTTCCGGCAAGGCTTCTTCTGGCTCACCGCCCTCCAGGATGCGACGGTGCTAGTAACCAAGTGTGAAGTGTGCCAGTTCCATTCAAAGAAGCTTCATCAACCAGCCCAAGCCCTTCAAACCATCCCTCTCTCCTGGCCCTTCTCGATCTGGGGGCTTGACATATTAGGCCCCTTCCCCCGCGCCATCGGGGGCTTTGAGTACTTGTACGTTGCCATTGACAAGTTCACAAAGTGGCCAGAGGTGGAGGCAGTGAGGAAGGTGACGGCGCAGTCAGCCATCAAGTTCTTCAAGGGACTAGTTTGCCATTTTGGGGTACCCAACAGGATCGTCACCGACAATGGCACACAGTTTACAAGGCATGCCTTCATGCAATACATTGAGGATCTTGGCAGCAAGGTCTATTTTGCTTCTGCGGCACACCCACGGAGCAACGGCCAAGCGGAGAGAGCAAATGCAGAAGTTCTGCGAGGCTTAAGAACGAAGACCTTCGACAGGCTGCGTAGAGTGGAAGGCGCTGGATTGATGAGCTGCTGGCGGTTCTTTTGTTAATCAGGACGACACCAAATCGAGCCACCGGCCAGACGCCCTTTGCCCTGGTTTACGGGGCAGAGGCAGTTATCCCCATAGAACTCATACACGGGTCACCTCGAGTGCTCGCTTATGATGAGCTTGAGCAAGAGAGACTGCGACAAGATGATGCAACGCTCCTTGAGGAAGATCGTCTCCGAGCGGCTGTGAGAGCAGCATGCTACCAGCAAGCCTTGCACCACTTCCACAGCCGCAAGGTTCATGCCCGGAGCTTTGAGGAAGGCGACCTTGTTCTTCGGCACGTTCAGTCGGCCAAGAATTCCAACAAGTTGACGCCGAAGTAGGAAGGCCCTTATCGGGTAACATGAGTCACCAGGCCCGGCGCAGTCCGCCTGGAGACCGAAGATGCCATTCCAATGAGCAATTCCTGGAACATCGAGCATCTTCGCAAGTTTTACCCATAAGGCGCGGCTGCCGGGCCTCCCGGCAGGCCACCCTTTTGTACAAGCCTTGCCAGCAAGGCATGTAACCCTTTGTACAAAGCCAGGCGCAGACCTTGAGCACTAATAAATGAAGCGCTGACGCCCTAAGTCATAGCATGCATGCTAGGTTGAGTCTCTTCCTTGGTTAGGGTCGATAGTACTTAGCATCGGCTAACCCCTAGCCTAGAGGTCGAGTGCGTGTCTCTTTATTCTTCTATGTCTTCTTTGGTTTGCAGGGCACATAAGTATTCTTGCCGAGTTGTTTTGGAAGAAAGGGAACAAACTGGCGTCCAGACCCCGGCAAGCCAGAGTTGCCGGGGGCTGCAAGAACAAGGGTCCATCCGCGGCAAGCCAAGGTTGCCGGGGGCTGCAGATCCAGATAAGTTCTCTATCCTCTATCGTGCATTTAGTTATGGACTGGGATACGTGAAACCCCGTTCTATCTCTGAGCTACCGTGCTCCCCTTTTTCGGTACCCAAGGATTATCCCCTGGATCTGAATTTGGTCGTAGCCGCGGCAACAAAGAAGAGGAACGAGGAGCCTAAGCCCACCTCATCCCTGCCTCCGCCAAGGGCGTGAGAAAGGTCGAACGAAGTGGGGGGACGACAAGGCCTATTGCCGGGCGAAAAACGTTTGTCTTAAAGATAACAAGGATTCACTAAAAACATCCCATACAGGTACAGTCCATACAAAATGAAAAACATGAACAAGGGGATTACAAGTTCTAAAGTTAACAAAGGCCCGAAGGCTTACAAGACTAAAAAGATACAAGGTGCCCGTAACCCCTTTCTTGTCCCTCTCCTCAGGAAATGGAACAAGAAAGCATAAGGGAAAAAGGGGCGCCTAGGCGAGCTACGAGTGGCAGAAGACACCAAGAGAACATCTCGGTGGCCGTCCAAGGGCTGGATGGCGATGGCGGCGCCGGAGGCAGAGCTCGAAGACGAGGTGACAGGACGTCAATACACGACGAAGGCGTCGGTGCCCGCGTACTCCGACTTGACGGCCTTGCCGCCCGCCCTCTTCCTCTTCTGTAGCCTCACAACGCCAGCCGCCCAAGACGACGACCCCGAGAAGTTCAAGGAGCTGATGACACGGATGATGGGGTCGCCGGTGCCGCTCGGAGCGGCGCCCGACGCCTAGTCGGACCCGTCATCCTGCTACCCGCTCGCCTCGTCATCACTACCATTGTCTTCCTCGCCACTCTCGCTCGAGGAAGAATCTTCATCGTCAGAACAGCTCTCCATGCAGCACCTTACGCGAGTTCCGAAGTGCCCGAAGATCTTGACGGAGAGGAGGCCACCCTCCATTAGTTTGAAATGGAGAGTGAGCCCATCCGTCAAGCTGTGGAGGCGAGCGACGGTCTTCCACCCTCGGTGAAGGTACATGATGTGAGGGGCGGGGAACTAGACGTTGACCCATGTACCGCTGTTCCCGCAACCCCTCATGTGTAGCTGCAACGCCTGTGGCGGATTTAGCTCCATCTCCCACGCGAATGGAGTCGGGAGGCGAAGGCGACGGTGCGGTGGCTGGCGCAGCCTCACGAAGAATTCACAGGGATTGTCTCTGGCGTGGCCCTCCATTGGAGGAGGGGCTGCTGGCGGAGGTGAGGCTGATCTGCCACCCCGTCCTCCTCTCCCTCGAGCGCCATGATGGCCTTGACCCCGCCCCCTCCCCCTTACTCTAGCGGCCGGCTCTGCCACTATGAGCTCTTGGGGAGGAGCGATGCGCTGTCTGGCCGCAACCCTCGCCGCCACCGATGAAGCGTGATATGTCTTCAATGTATCTATAATTTATGAAGCATTCATGCTATTTTATTATCTGTTTTGAATGATTACGGGCTTTATTATACACTTTTATATTACTTTTGGGACTAACCTATTAACTGGAGGCCCAGCCCATAATGCTGTTTTATTGCCTGTTTCAGTATTTCGAAGAAAAGGAATATCAAACGGAGTCCAAACGGAATGAAACCTTCGGCATCGTGATTTTTTTGGAAGAATATCATCCGGGAGACTTGGAGTTCACGTCAGAAGATCCTCGAGGAGGCCACAAGGGTGGGGGCGCGCCCCCCCTACTAGGCGTGCCCCCCTGTCTCGTGGGCCCCTCGAGCACCCCCCGACCGACTTCTTTCCCCTATATAATTCCACGTACCCTAAAAACATCAAGGGAGAAGATAGATCGGGAGTTACGCCGCCGCAAGCCTCTGTAGCCACCAAAAACCTCTCGGGAGCCCGTTCTGGCACCCTGCCGGAGGGGGGGATCCCTCACCGGTGGCCATCTTCATCATCCCGACGCTCTCCATGACGAGGAGGGAGTAGTTCACCCTCGGGGCTGAGGGTATGTACCAGTAGCTATGTGTTTGATCTCTCTCTCTCTCTCTCTCTCTCTCTCTCTTTCTCGGGTTCTCTCTCGTGTTCCCTCTATGGCACGATCTTGATGTATCACGAGCTTTGCTATTATAGTTGGACCTTATGATGTTTCTCCCCCTCTACTCTCTTGTAATGGATTGAGTTTTCCCTTTGAAGTTATCTTATCGGATTGAGTCTTTAATGATTTGAGAACACTTGATGTATGTCTTGCCGTGCTTATTTGTGGTGACAATGGGATATCATGTGCCACTTGATGTATGTTTTGGTGACCAACTTGCGGGTTCCGCCCATGAACCTATGCATAGGGGTTGGCACACATTTTTGTCTTGACTCTCCGGTAGAAACTTTGGGGCACTCTTTGAAGTACTTTGTGTTGGTTGAATAGATGAATCCGAGATTGTGTGATGCATATCGTATAATCATGCCCACGGATACTTGAGGTGACAATGGAGTATCTAGGTGACATTCGGGTTTTGGTTGATTTGTGTCTTAAGGTGTTATTCTAGTATGAACTCTATGATAGATTGAACGGAAAGAATAGCTTCATGTTATTTTACTACGAACTCTTGAATAGATAGAACAGAAAGGATAACTTTGAGGTGGTTTCGTACCCTACCATAATCTCTTAGTTTGTTCTCCGCTATTAGTGGCTTTGGAGTGACTCTTTGTTGCATGTTGGGGGATTGTTATATGATCTATCTATGTTATTATTGTTTAGAGAACTTGCACTAGTGAAGGTATGAACCTTAGGCCTTGTTTCCTATCATTGCAATACCGTTTACGCTCACTTTTATCATTAGCTACCTTGCTGTTTTTATAATTTCAGATTACAAATACCTTTATCTACTATCCATATTGCACTTGTATCACTCTCTCTTCACCGAACTAGTGCACCTATATAATCTACCATTGTATTGGGTGTGTTGGGGACACAAGAGACTCTTTGTTATTTGGTTGCAGGGTTGTTTGAGAGAGACCATCTTCATCCTACGCCTCCCACGGATTGATAAACCTTAGGTCATCCACTTGAGGGAAATTTGCTACTGTCCTACAAACCTGTGCACTTGCAGGCCCAACAACGTCTACAAGAAGAAGGTTGTGTAGTAGACATCAAGCTCTTTTCTGGCGCCGTTGCCGAGGAGGCTAGGTAAACGACACTCACACCCCGTCAACTAAGCTCTTTTCTGGCGCCGTTGCCGGGGAGGCGAGTGCTTGAAGGTATATCTTTAGATCTTGCAATCGAATCTTTTTGTTTCTTGTTTTATCACTAGTTTAGTTTATAAAAAAATATTACAAAAAATATATGGAATTGAGTTTGTCTCATACGCTTCGTCTTTTTAATATCTTTCGTGAGTATGATGAAAAGGAAAATTGTGCTCAAGTGCTAGAAGAAGAATTACATAGAATGCTTGGCATGAAATATGTGAATGATGAGCATGATTGCAATGTTGTTAGTATGAATTCCTTGAATATCCTTGATGCTAATAATATGCAAAGCCACAAGCTTGGGTAAGCTATGTTTGATGAATATGATATTTTTTGTCCCCCAAGTTTTGATGAGCAAATTTATTATGATGAAAGCATGCCTCCTATTTATGATGATTATATTGATAAAAGTGGGTTTGGAAGAGTGTCAACTTTAGGAAGTAGTGATCCCACTATTTTGGAGGATGTTGAATCTTATTGTGATAAACATGAAAGTGGATTTGTATGAGTGTCAACTTTATTTAGTGATGATTCCACTATTTCGGAAGAGGTTCCAATTGATTATGAGAACAAAGTTGCTATCTATGATGATTATTGTGATGAGTTGTATGCTATTAAGAATAATGATAACCATGAAACTTGTCATCATGATTTTAGATTTCAATTGGATTATGCCTCACATGATAATTATTTTGTTGAGTTTGCTCCCACTACTATTCATGAGAAGAAATTTGCTTATGTGGAGAGTAGTAAATATTCTATGCTAGTAGATCACGAAAATAATGCTTTAGGTGCTGGTTATATTGTTGAATTTATTCATGATGCTACTGAAAACTAGTATGAGGGAGGAACATATGCTTGTAGGAATTGCAATAATGTCAAGTTTCCTCTCTATGTGTTGAAAATTTTGAAGCTATGCTTGTTTTACCTTCCTATGCTAGTTGATTATTGTTCCCATAAGTTGTTTGCTCACAAAATCCCTATGAATATGAAGTGGGTTAGACTTAAATGTGCTAGTAATATTCTTCATGATGCTCTCTTTATGTTTCAGTTCTTATCTTTTATGTGAGCATCATTGCCATCATCATGCCTAGCTAGAAAGGCATTAAAGAAAAGTGCTTTTTGGGAGACAACCCAATATTTACCCTTACTGTTTTTGTGTGTACACAGGATTATTCTACTGTAGTAATCATGTTTTATAGCTTTTGTTTCAATAAAGTGCCAAGTAGAGCCTTTGGGAAGGCTTGGGTGAAGTCTATGTGATCTTGCTGTGAAAAACAGAAACTTTAGCGCTCACGAGAATAGCTGCCATTTTTTACTGGAGAGTGATTTTAGGTTGATTCTTTTTGCAGATGATTAATAGACAAATTCCTCAGGTCCATCAATTTATTTCTGAATTTTTTGAGTTCCAGAAGTATACGTTTGATACAGATTACTACAGACTCTTCTGTTTTTTGACAGATTCTGCCTTTCGTGTGTTGTTTGCTTATTTTGATGCATCTATGGCTAGTATGTAAGGGTATGAACCATAGAGAAGTTGGAATACAGAAGATATTACACCAATATGAATTTATAATGAGTTCATTACAGTACCTAAGTGGTGATTTATTTTCTTACACTAACGGAGCTTACGAGTTTTGCTTTAAGTTTTGTGTGGTTGAAGTTTTCAAGTTTTGGGAAAAGATTCAATGGACTATGGAATAAGGAGGGGAAAGAGCCTAAGCTTGGGGATTCCCAAGGCACCCCAAGGTAATATTGAAGGACAACCAAGAGCCTAAGCTTGGGGATGCCCCGGATGGCATCCCCTCTTTCGTCTTCGTTCATCGGTAACTTTACTTGGAGCTATATTTTTATTCGCCACATGATATGTTTTTTGCTTGGAGGTCATTTTGTTTTGTTAGTATTTGCTTTCTTTTATTTATAATAATGTTTTTCATCTATATTTTCAATAAAAATGTCAAGGATAGCCTTTACCATGCTTATTTCGCTAGTATACATGTTGCTGTTTGAAAACAGAAAGTTTACCGCTGTTGCAAAAATTCCCTAGAAAAGTCAGAGAGTGATATAATGTTGAATCTTTTTGCATAATGAGATATGATAAATCTTTTACAGCTTAGTATTTTTCTTATAATTTTTGGAGTTAGGAAAGTATGATGAATCTTGCGTTCTTTACATACTGTATTGTTTTGGCAGATTGCTGTTATGTTTGCATTGTTTGCATATGTTTGCTTGTTTAATGATTCTTTCTGAGGATAGGAGTATTAAATATGCAGAGACATATAATATTCAATGTTGAATAATAATATTAGTGATTTGTTACAGTAGAAGATGATAAAGTTTTGCATTGGTTTATACTAACTTTTCTCACGAGTTCTTGTTGAGTTTGTTGTGGATGAAGCTTTTGAGATTTAGGAAACCGTGACATGAAAGGAAATAAGGAGACACAAAAGTTCAAGCTTGGGGATGCCCAAGGCACCCCAAGATAATATTTCAAGAAGTCTCAAGCATCTAAGCTTGGGGATGCCCCGGTAGGCATCCCACCTTTCTTCTTCAACAATTATCGGTTAGTATCGGTTGAACCTAAGTTTTTGCTTCTTCACATGAGTTGTGCTATCCTTGCAATGTCATTTTGTTTTGCTTTGCTTGCTGTTTGAATACAATACCAAGATCTGAAATTCTTTAACTAGAGAGAGTCTTCACATAGTTACATAATTATTTATCTACTCATTGATCTTCATTTATATCTTGTTGGAGTAGTTTGTCATTTACTCGTGTGCTTCAGTTATATCCTATGAGTAAATGGTTGAATGAGTTGATTGTCACGAATCTGAAATTATATATGTTTCATTTGCTTATACCATGGGGAGTAATGACTTCACGTCTAAGAAGTATAGGTTGTAAATTTATTGACGGTTAGCAAGCATTGTATTGGTCATTTGAACAATTCATGAAAGAATATTGAAGGAAGAGAGATTTCACATATAAATATATTATCATTGACATATTTTATAATTGTGAGCACTCATTAAGTATGACATGCTAAAGAGTTGATGTTGGACAAGGAAGACAACGTAATGGGTTATGTTTTCTCACATCTCAGTTAAAGTATATTGTCATGGATCATTCAAACATGTTGAGCTTGCCTTTCCCCCTCATGCTAGCCAAAATTCCTTGCACCAAGTAGAGATACTACTTGTGCTTCCAAATATCCTTAAACCCAGTTTTGCCATGAGAGTCCACCATATCTACCTATGGATTGAGTAAGATCCTTCAAGTAAGTTGTCATCGGTGCAAGCAACAAAAATTGCTCTCTAAATATGCATGACTTATTAGTGCAGAGAAAATAAGCTTTGTACGATCTTGTTATGGAAGCAATAAAAGCGGCGTACTGCATAATAAAGGTCCATATACAAGGGGCAATATAAAGTGACGTTCTTTCGCATTAAGATTTTGTGTATCCAACCCTAAAAGCGCATGACAACCTCTGCTTCCCTCTGCGAAGGGCCTATCTTTTACTTTATGTCTTTTACTTTATGCAAGAGTCAAGGTGATCTTCACCTTTCCCTTTTTCATTTTATCCTTTGACAAGCACTTTGTGTTAGGGTGATCCTGATATATATATCCAATTGGATGTACATTAGCATGAACTATTATTGTTTACATCACCCAAAGGTGAATACGTTTGGAGGCAACATTATAAGCCCCTATCTTTCTCTGTGTATGATTAAAACTTCATAACCACAAGTATTGCGTGAGTGTTAGCATTTGTAGAAGACTATATGATAGTTGATTATGTGAAGTTTGCTAAATCAAAGCTCTGACATAGACCCTTCCTGAAAATGGGATGAATTGCAATTGTTTAATGACTAAGAATGAAGTTTGCTAGTTTTCAAGAAAGTTTATGGTCTATGCTTTAACATGTGAATAGCTTGTTAATTGATTATGAAAAGTTTTATGACATGAACTATTGTCATGACATATAATGATGCTAGTAAAGGTTATTGAAATTATCATTGATCAAATTTGTGCACCTTTAGCATTCACACTTCATAAATTCTTTCTTTTATCATTTACCTACTCGAGGACGAGCAGGAATTAAGCTTGGGGATGCTGATACGTCTCCAACGTATCTATAATTTATGAAGCATTCATGCTATTTATTATCTGTTTTGAATGATTACGGGCTTTATTATACACTTTTATATTACTTTTGGGACTAACCTATTAACCGGAGGCCCAGCCCATATTGCTGTTTTATTGCCTATTTAAATATTTCTAAGAAAAGGAATACCAATCGGAGTCCAAACGGAATGAAACCTTCGGCATCATGATTTTTTTGGAAGAATATCATCCGGGAGACTTGGAGTTCACGTCAGAAGATCCTCGAGGAGGACACGAGGGTGGGGGGCGTGCCCCCTTTCTCATGGGCCCCACAAGCACCCTCTGACCGACTTCTTTCGCCTATATAAGTCCACGTACCCTAAAAACATCAAGGGAGAAGATAGATCGGGAGTTCCGCCGCCGCAAGCCTCTGTAGCCACCAAAAACCTCTCGGGAGCCCGTTCTGACACTCTGCCGGAGGGGGGATCCCTCAACGGTGGCCATCTTCATCATCCCGGCGCTCTCCATGATGAGGAGGGAGTAGTTCACCCTCGGGGCTGAGGGTATGTACCAGTAGCTATGTGTTTGACCTCTCTCTCTCATGTTCTCTCTCGTGTTCCCTCTATGGCACGATCTTGATGTATCGCGAGCTTTGCTATTATAGTTGATGTTTCTCCCCCTCTACTCTCTTGTAATGGATTGAGTTTTCCCTTTGAAGTTATCTTATCGGATTGAGTCTTTAATGATTTGAGAACACTTGATGTATGTCTTGCCGTGCTTATCTATGGTGACAATGGGATATCATGTGCCACTTGATGTATGTTTTGGTGACCAACTTGCGGGTTCCGCCCATGAACCTATGCATAGGGGTTGGCACACGTTTTCATCTTGACTCTCCGGTAGAAACTTTGGGGCACTCTTTAAAGTACTTTGTGTTGGTTGAATAGATGAATCCGAGATTGTGTGATGCATATCGTATAATCATGCCCACGGATACTTGAGGTGACAATGGAGTATCCAGGGGACATTAGGGTTTTGGTTGATTTGTGTCTTAAGGTGTTATTCTAGTATGAACTCTATGATAGATTGAGCGGAAAGAATAGCTTCATGTTATTTTACTACGAACTCTTGAATAGATAGAACAGAAAGGATAATTGTCGGTGTCAAAACCAGCGGATCTCGGGTAGGGGGTCCCGAACTGTGCGTCTAGGCAGATGGTAACAGGAGACAAGGGACACGATGTTTTACCCAGGTTCGGGCCCTCTTGATGGAGGTAAAACCCTACGTCCTGCTTGATTGATATTGATGATGTGGGTATTACAAGAGTAGATCTACCACGAGATGAAGGAGGCTAAACCCTAGAAGCTAGTCTACGGTATGATTGTTGTTATTGTTGTTGTCCTACGGACTAAAACCATCCGGTTTATATAGACACCGGAGAGGGCTAGGGTTACACAGAGTCGGTTACAATGGTAGGAGATCTACATATCCGTATCGCCAAGCTTGCCTTCCACGCTAAGGAAAGTCCCATCCGGACACGGGACGAAGTCTTCAATCTTGTATCTTCATAGTCTTGGAGTCCGGCCGATGATGATAGTTCGGCTATCCGGAGACCCCCTAGTCCAGGACTCCCTCAGTAGCCCCCGAACCAGGCTTCAACGACGATGAGTCTGGCGCGTATATTGTCTTCGGCGTTGCAAGGCGGGTTCTCCTTCAAACTTCATGTTCCTATCGAATAGTGTCCGGCTTCCTTATAAATGTTGCGCTCCTCGGCCTCTACGCCCAATAATGGCCCTCTTCCAGGTGTCGTATGAATGTGAAAAGCTAGGGTATTTTTGCATTTTACCCCCTAGCTGTGCGAACGAACTGCCTATAAGAGAGACGAGGATCTAGATCCAACTCACACCGTCCTCCTTCTGCAAGTACTCATCGAAGCGCCTCTGACAAAAATCCATTCTATCATGGATAGTCGACGCGGCTCCTCCTCTCGCGCTCCCAGCCCTCAGCCAGGAGATTGTGGGAGATGCTCTGTTCCACACAGCGAGCTAGTGGCGCTCCAAACCGAGGGATATCTTCCCCCAGCCTTCATGGTTCCGGTTCGAGCCGGACTGGCCACCTTTAGGGGTGGAAAGCAGGCGGAGAGCGTCCCCAACCCTTCCAAAGGAGAGCGGGTATGCTTCGTCCCTTATCTAATAAGGGGACTCGGATTTCCCATACATCCGTTTCTCCGGGGGCTCCTGGAGTTCTACGGACTCCAGCTTCACCACCTTACACCTGCCTCCATTTTGCACATTGCGGGCTTTGTAGCTCTTTGCGAGCCGTTCTTGGGCATCGAGCCCCATTTTGCGCCGTGGAAGAGATTTTTTTTGCCTCATACCCCGTTGTCACGAGGGGTCGATATATCAAGTGGGCGGAGCCGAAATATGGCGCATCGCCGGGACTGGATATCTATCCGGCACCCCAAAGAAGGCGTCCAAAGACTGGCCTTCGGAATGGTTCTACATGGAGGACGCCCCTCTGCTAGATCCAGTTCGGATCGGCCTCCCGGAGTTCAGCAATGCTCCCTTGAAGAAACGCCTGAGTTGGCGCCCGCGGAGCCCTCAACGGGAGGATGATGGGAGCGTTCATTATCTGATGGGCCAGATTAGGTTACTGGCCCACTCCGGATTGACCATGATTGGAATCATGGCCACGTGCATTATGCGAGGGGTGCAGCCGCTCCAATATAGGGGCCACCCTATGTGGGATTTCAACGGGGAAGATGACGCCACCCGTCATGGCCGCAGAGGGCCGGGCTCGGCCACCGATCTGGTAAAGATCCTGTCCGGCTTGTACAAGGGGGAGGAGGAGGACTTCCTCCGCACGAGTCCATTGAATGGATTCTCCATGAATAACCCTCGGAGCTGGGTAAGCGGACGTTTATCTATCCGATCCATATTTCCAAAGTCAAGTATCTTACTTCGTGATTTCGACGCAGGAGCTGCACCGGGACGTGGAGGGCATACAAAGCCTAACTCCACAGCCCGAGGATCCGGAACGATCCCTTGATCTGGCCTCCAAAGAGGATCCAGACATAAAGGTGGAGCTGATTGACGGGGTGTTCCACCAACTTAGCATGGACAATGCTCTAGTCGCCATTATGGCTGACTACCCCGGTTTATTTCCGGCCTCCTAGGTGACTACGATCGAGGTCTTGACACCATCATTTGATCCATGCTCATTTCTGACCATCCTATACTGATGGTGCATCGCAGGAGGCGCCTTTAAGGCAGGAAGCCGAACCCGCGGCGGCTGACCAGCAAGGGTCAGTTCGGCCCAGCAGGCGGAAGAGGAGTGCGACGCGAATCGAAACGTCGCCGCAACGGTACGGCGCACTGCTGTTTTTAAGGGAAGGATCCCTAGGAGGTATATTAATGCTCATATCTTTTCTAGGAGAAAGAGCGCTCGCCGGACAGTGTCCGGAGAGGTTGCCAATCAAGCCTCCGCCGGCCATGCTCCAACGCGTGGTCCGGAAGGGGAGGTGAACACAAGGCATGAGCTGGATGCTCCTCCAACGGAGGATGCCGACAGGCTGTCCGCTACCCGGTCTGAGGTGGAGAGCGCCATGAATCACAGGCGTCGCCGGACAGTTCTTCGTGACGCGGGTTTCTCCCCGGAGGCGTTGAATGCCTTTGATGCGGGAGACGCGCACCTCCGTGCCGCTCAAGATGGTTTAACCAGAGCCATGGAGTAGTATGTGAAGGACATACGGGTAAGTAATTTTAGTAGTTATATATGCCAGTAGCCCCCGAGACTTAAAATAGTTAAAATAACTGATTTAAGGATCATTTATTATGCAGGATCTTACGGAGAAGAATACCCACCTGTCCCAGGAGCTTCAAGAGTGCAAGGCCCAACTTGAGGCCGCACTGGCCGCCACAGGGGGAGCCACAGAGACCCGCGCTGGTAATACATACTTCCAAAAGATAAGTAGTTTAACAAAGTGCGGCGTGTGCGTAAATCTGACAATAATATTGCAGAGGGCGCTGGACTAGATCTGGACATGCAACAGCTACTACGTCAGCTGAAGGCCGGCGAGAGGGTGCTTATGAAGGTGCAGCAGGAGAGGAACAAGCTCCAAGATGCCCACACCCAGCTAGGAGAAGAGCTGAAAGATGTTTGGGCCCAGCTGTCTGGCTCCGTGAAGGAGAATCAGCGGCTTCGTCGCGACATTTATAGTAAGTGCTTGAGCAAATTCCTTTGAAAAGAAGAATTCGGCGAGGAAGTCGATTGACAGAAATGTGTCTTTAGGTGTGCTCACAGGTCGTCCTGTGGAGGGAATGCCCGGTTCAACGAGTGACCAACTCCCCGAGCTGATGCAACTGCACAAACGTGTTCGGCAAGCGATGAGTGGCGTCGCTCAGGCCTTATGGCCGTCCGTCTCCCTACCCGAAAGCCTTGAAGGGCTTGCCGAGAAGCTTTCGGGAGCACGGCAGCACTTCTGTCTGTGGAAGATATCGGCCTGCCGTCAAGGCGCCAGGGAGGCCTGGGCCATGGTGAAGACGTGGTACAAGAAGGCGGATCCGAACCACATGGCCGAGGTCGGGCCTGTGGGGCCCGATGGGAAGGAGATCCCTGTGAGCTTGATGTATGGACAAGTAGAGTTTGCCGCTAAGTATTCCCAACAGGACTGTAAATTAGACAGCCTGCTAGACGGGATCGAAGAGGAGTACAATCAGTCAATTTGACGATGTATTTTAAAATGACATGTAAAATGCCTTCTAGCCGGATTGTAGATCGTTTCTCTTTGCCGACCTTTTCGCTTCAACCTCGGGACCCTAGAGTCCGGAGTGTGTCCGAATACCTTCTCAGTTATGAAAAAACCGGGGCATGCATGGAGACCAGGCGTAGGGGTCATTAGTGCTTTATCAGACAAGTGCCCAACTAGTTATGTTATATTACATGGGTAGTAAGAAACATCTTCCAGGGAGAATAGTTCCGTTAGGGGTTCCTTTCCCTGGGAGGCATGCCCTAAAGTGCATGCCCACACTGCGAAAAGAGCAGAAAAAGCATCTGGGGGCAGATAAGTTAAATAAGTAATAAATCATCTTTCAAGTCACCGACCGAATATTCTCTTAAGAACGCTAGCTTTCGGCTTCACCCAGTCTGAGGTACACATCCGGCTGACCCGGCAGTAACAATCGCAGAGGTGCTCCCTTTACCTCCTAGCCGAACAATCGGGAACGTAGGGGTAAGCACAGGAGCCAGGCAACCCAGGTTGGCCAGAACTTAAGTCATATCGATGCATATAATGGTCAATAAAAGGTACATGCGGAAGTATGACACATGTGTTGGGCATGAAGCCCGTATAAAGAAGCTTCTATTAAAGAAGCCCCCAGGTATAATGAGTACTAGGAGCACATCAAGTGTGTGCGAACAATGCGCAAATCAGCCTATCAAAGGCATTGAAAAAAAAGTGGGAAGAAGGAGGGGGACAAGAGACAGTGAAAATGTAAAAGGTGGACGGAGGAGGGAGACGAACTCTGAGTCCGGCGTTAGGCGTAGAATCTTCGGAGACGGGCTGCGTTCCATGGGTTCGGCTCGAGTCGGTTGTTAGATGCGTTACATAGACGGTATGCTCCGCCGGTCAGGACTTGGTCGATGATGAAGGGACCTTCCCACTTGGGCTTAAGTTTGTCCTTTTTCTTCTCCGGCAGGCGTGGAACAAGTTCGCCAACATTGTAAGTTTTGGCCCGTACTTCTCTGCTTTGATATCTTCGAGCCTGATGCTGATAGAATGCGGAACGAGCTTTTGCCACGTCCCGCTCCTCCTCTAAGGCGTCCAAACTGTCCTGCCGATCCAAATCGACTTCTCTTTCTTCGTACATGCGCACGCGAGGTGAGTCATGAATTATATCGCAGGGCAGAACTACCTCTGCGCCGTACACCATAAAAAATGGTGTGAATCCGGTAGTGCGGTTTGGCGTGGTCCGCAGCCCCCAGAGTACGGAGTCGAGCTCCTCTACCCAGTGCGTGTTAGATTCCTTGAGGGACCGCACTAGTCTGGGTTTGATGCCGCTCATGATTAGACCATTTGCTCGCTCGACTTGACCGTTAGTTTGGGGGTGATAGACTGAAGCGTAGTCGAGCTTGATGCCCATATTTTTGCACCAGAGTTTAACCTTGTCAGCCGTGAAGTTCGTGTCGTTATCAGTGATGATGCTGTGGGGGACACCATAACGGTGTACTACCCCGGATATGAAGTCTATCACGTGTCCGGATTCGGCCGTTTTAACTGGCTTGGCCTCTATCCATTTGGTGAATTTGTCCACCATGACCAACATGTATTTTTGCTTATGGGTTCCCCCTTTAAGGGGTCCAACCATATCAAGCCCCCAGACCGCGAACGGCCAGGTGATGGGTATAGTTTTGAGGGCGGTGGGTGGCATGTGGCTTTGATTAGCAAAGAGCTGGCAACCGACGCATCGTTGGACTAAGTCCTGAGCATCTGCCCGGGCAGTTGGCCAATAAAATCCTGTACGGAAGGCCTTGCCTACAAGGGCCCGGGCTGCGGCGTGAATTTCAGCCAGGAGATTTCGCCCTTCCTCTTCGGAGATACACCTTTGAAGGACTCCGGTTGTGCTTTTCTTATAAAGTTCTCCCTCATGGACCTTGTAGGCTTTAGATCACCGAACTATGCAGCGGGCCTCATTTTGGTCTTCGGGGAGTTCCTGCCTAGTTAAGTAGGCTAGGAATGGTTCCGTCCACGGGGCAATCACTGCCATTATTTCGTGGGCTGAGGGTGTTATTTCATTGGCTAAGCCATCGATTGTGTCAAAATGTTCCGTGTTGGGTGGCGCGGTTGGTTCCGGGTTGCTATTTCCGGACTCCTCTTCCCATAATACGGATGGCTTAAAGAGTTGCTCCAGGAAGATGTTTGGAGGGACGGCGTCGCGTTTTGCGCCGATGCGTGCTAACACGTCGGCTACCTGGTTGTTGTCCCGGGCTACGTGGTGGAATTCGAGTCCTTCGAACCGAGCTGACATTTTTAAGACGACGTTACGGTAGGCTGCCATTTTTGGATCCTTGGCGTCAAAGTCTCCATTTACCTGGGATATTGCGAGGTTTGAATCCCCCGGACCTCTAGGTGTTGAATGCCCATGGAGATGGCCATCCGGAGACCATGTAGAAGTGCCTCGTATTTGGCTGCATTGTTGGCGTCCATGTACATTATTTGAAGTACGGATTGGACTATATCTCCGGTTGGGGACGTCAAGACGACGCCAGCCCCCAAGCCGGCCAACATTTTAGAGCCGTCGAAGTGCATAATCCAATTGGAGTATGCACCGTACTCTTTAGGGAGTTCGGCTTCAGTCCATTCGGCGACGAAGTCAGCCAAAACTTGCGACTTTATAGCTCGCCGCGGTTTGTAGGTTATATTGAATGGTAAAAGCTCAATGGCCCATTTTGCAATCTTGCCCGTCGCGTCGCGATTGTTTATGATGTTGTTGAGAGGTACTTCGGAGGCCACTATTATCGAACACTCTTGAAAGTAGTGTCGCAGCTTCCAGGATGCCATGAACACCGCGTACGCTATCTTTTGATAATGTTTGTACCTGGACTTACATGGAGTTAGGACAGTGGATACGTAGTACACTGGTTTTTGAAGAGGGAATTTGTGCCCTTCTGTTTCTCGTTCAATGACGAGCACCGCGCTTACAACTTGATGTGTTGCCGCGATATATAACAACATTGGTTCGCCCAAGTTGGGCGCGGCCAGGACCAGATTTGTTGCTAGTATGGCCTTTATGTCTTCGAGTCCGGCTGTGGCAGCATCCATCCATTCGAAGTGTTCGGTGCGCCTGAGGAGGCGGTAGAGAGGCAATGCCTTTTCTCCCAAACGGGAGATGAAGCGGCTTAGGGCCGCCACACATCCAGTCAATTTTTGTATTTGTTTGAGGTATTTTGGGATGTCCAATTGTGACAGAGCTCGGAGCTTGGCTAGGTTTGCTTCAATTCCTCTACCGGATACAATGAAGCCCAAGAGCTTTCTGGCTGGTACGCCAAAAATGCATTTTTCCGGGTTAAGCTTAATGTCATATGCTCGGAGGTTGTCGAATGTGAGCCTCAAATCGTCTATTAGAGTTTCGTCGTGTTTGGTTTTGACGACCACATCATCTACGTATGCCACCACTGTTTTGCCGATCTGGGTAGCCAAACATGTCTGAATCATGCGCTGATATGTTGCGCCGGCGTTTTTAAGTCCGAAGGGCATTCTGTTGAAGCAGAATGGTCCGTATGGAGTAATGAATGCCGTTGCGGCCTGGTCTGTTTCCGCCATCTTGATTTGATGGTATCCGGAGTATGCATCGAGGAAACACAATGAATCGTGCCCCGCGGTAGCATCGATGATTTGGTCGATGCGGGGGAGAGGGAAAGGATCCTTTGGTCAGGCCTTATTAAGGTCTTTAAAATCCACACAAGGGCGCCAGGATTTGTCCTTTTTTGGTACCATTACCAGGTTTGCTAGCCAGTTCGGATGTTTTATATCTCTGATGAATCCGGCTTCCAATAGTTTGGCTAGCTCCTCTCCCATTGCCTGTCTTTTGGGTTCGGAAAATCGTCGAAGGGCCTATTTGACTGGCTTGAATCCTTTTAGGATATTTAGGCTGTGCTCTGCCAGCCTGCGTGGGATTCCTGGCATATCCGAAGGGTGCCAGGCAAAAATGTCCCAATTTTCCCGAAGGAACTCTCGTAGTGCGGCTTCTACATCAGGGTTTAATTGTGCCCTAATGGAGGCCGTCTTTGTGGGGTCTGTAGGATGGACCTGGAATTTGATTATTTCGTCTGCTGGTTTGAAAGACGTGGACTTAGATCTCTTGTCGAGTATCACATCGTCCCTATTCACCGTGGAGCGTAGTGCCGTGAGTTCTTCTGCCGCTAGTGCTTCGGATAGTGCCTCTAGGGCTAGTGCGGCTGTCTTGTTTTTGGCGCGGAGTGCTATGTCCGGATCACTGATCAGAGTGATGATTCCATTGGGCCCGGGCATATTGAGCTTCATGTACCCGTAATGGGGTATGGCTTGGAAAATTGTGAATGCCTCTCGTCCTAATAGAGCGTGATATCTGCTGCTGAACGGGGCCACTTGGAACATGACTTCCTCGGACCTGTAGTTGTCTGGCTAGCCGAACACCACATCTAGTGTGATTTTTCCTATGCAGCGTACTTCCCGACTAGGGATTATTCCTCTAAAGGTTGTGCTACTTCGCTCAATGCGGCTCTAGTCTATTTCCATTTTTTGGAGAGTTTCCTCGTAGATGAGGTTTAATCCGCTGCCGCCATCCATGAGTACCTTGGTAAGACGAAAGCCGTCCACTATGGGACTGAGGACCAATGCGGCTGGTGCTCGGGCTGTTCGGAATTTAGGTTCGTTGCTGGCATCGAAGGTGATAGCCGTGTCGCTCCATGGATTTGTTGTTGCTACTTGGTAGACTTTGGCAAGGCTGCGGATTGTTCGTTTCCGCATATTATTAGATGCGAAAGTCTCGAAGACTGTTGATACCGTACTGGTGCTGTTGGGCTAGTTGTCCGGGGCTAGAAGCCCTTCGCCACTTTTGGCCACCTGCCGTAGTATCCAACATGCCCGAAGGCTATGTGTTGGAGTGGCGCCTTCTGCATTATGGATTTTGCAGGGTCCGCTGAGCCATTCTTCCAGTACGGTTCCGTACCCTTTGGGGGGTTTTTGCTTTTTGGTTTTTGACCCAGGTGCTTTAGCATTGTGCACCCTTTTATTCCGGACTAAGGTTGTGTTCAGGGTCGGATTGTCCAAAAATCTAGTTTCAGTTTTCCAGGCACTCTCCATCGCACAGTATTTTCGTACTATGGTCGCTAGGTCGGCGAAGCGCGTGACCTCGCAACGACTTATGGCGTTCATGATTCCCTTGTCCGTGCAATTATTGCAGAAAATAGAGATTGCGCTTTCCTCATGGCAGTCCTTTATCCTGTCCATAACCAGGAGGAATCTGGCCCAGTAATGATGTACTGTTTCATCGGGCTCTTACCGTATTTGAGATAGATCGCTTATGTTTGGGTGGGCGGGTGGAACTAAATTCGGAGCCCCGCCCAATATGAGGCTCAAAGGCCGAGGAATTTCCAGATTTGGAAGCTTGGATTGCTGGAGGTCGTCCAACGAATCTAGTCCGCTGCCTGACTTTAGGTTCAGTATTCGATTGACGTCCGTCCCTCCGCGGGAATCTGGCATGGAGGGATCGGGGATCCGGACATAACTGGTTCTTAACATGGGGGAGGAGTCGCCGCGTTGTTCTTCTACCACAGCAACATGGTGGGCAGCCTGGGGAGAGTTAATTTGTCTCAGATCGGTTTTAAGCCCAATCTGATCATAGTCTGTAGCGACTCCCAGGGCGGCGATGCGATCCAAGAGCTCGTTTATGGAAGAGAGCTCCATCGGATCCAGCTGCTCGGCGAATTCTGAGTTAATGCGAAGATCGCTTTCGATGCCCCGAGAGGTCATCGTCGAAGCGGTGGCCGGACAGGCAGTCATGAGAAAACCACCCAGCCGGATAGCTTGACCGGCGGCCAAAGCTCCTTTGGTAATGGTACCGTCTTTAAAGACGGGAAGAGGCATCCTTCCTGATTGCGACGGCACAGAGGAACTCTCAACGAAAGCACCAATGTCTGTGTCAAAACCGGTGGATCTCGGGTTGGGGGTCCCGAACTGTGCGTCTAGGCAGATGGTAACAGGAGACAAGGGACACGATGTTTTACCCAGGTTCGGGCCCTCTTGATGGAGGTAAAACCCTACGTCCTGCTTGATTGATATTGATGATGTGGGTATTACAAGAGTAGATCTAGCACGAGATCAAGGAGGCTAAACCCTAGAAGCTAGCCTATGGTATGATTGTTGTTATTGTTGTTGTCCTACGGACTAAAACCATCCAGTTTATATAGACACCAGAGAGGGCTAGGGTTACACAGAGTCGGTTACAATGGTAGGAGATCTACATATCCGTCTCACCAAGCTTGCCTTCCACGCCAAGGAAAGTCCCATCCGGACACGGGACGAAGTCTTCAATCTTGTATCTTCATAGTCTTGGAGTCCGGCCGATGATGATAGTTCGGCTATCCGAACACCCCCTAGTCCAGGACTCCCTCAATAACTTTGAGGTGGTTTCATACCCTACCATAATCTCTTCATTTGTTCTCCGCTATTAGTGGCTTTGGAGCGACTCTTTGTTTCATGTTGAGGGATTGTTATATGATCTATCTATGTTATTATTGTTTAGAGAACTTGCACTAGTGAAAGTATGAACCTTAGGCCTTGTTTCCTATCATTGCAATACCGTTTACGCTCACTTTTATCATTAGCTACCTTGCTGTTTTTATAATTTCAGATTACAAATACCTTTATCTACTATCTATTGCACTTGTATCACTATCTCTTCGCCGAATTAGTGCACCTATACAATCTACCATTGTATTGGGTGTGTTGGGGACACAAGAGACTCTTTCTTATTTGGTTGCAGGGTTGTTTGAGAGAGACCATCTTCATCCTACGCCTCCCACCGATTGATAAACCTTAGGTCATCCACTTGAGGGAAATTTACTACTGTCCTACAAGCTTGTGCACTTGCAGGTCCAACAACGTCTACAAGAAGAAGGTTGTGTAGTAGACGCGTGGGAATCGACACACGCATGCGCACGACTTCCCACATTCTGCGTGCCTGTTACTCGCTCTGCATTACGGATGCAGTGAACGTGGCGCAAGGGGAAGGCACAGTGGGACACATGGAGCGACGGTTCCCAAGCGAGGGCAGTAAATGGGAGGTGGCCCTGCGGTCTCAAAGAGACACGCAAGCCGCCTCTTTACTGTCCACCATAAGGTGACGCCAGCATGCTTCCATCATGCGCGCGCACGACCCCCATGCCGCGCCGTTCAACGCGGGTCGTGGGGAAGCGCAGCAGACGGAGCAGTGGCCGCGGTAAAATCCGCCCCAACTTCCCGCGCACTGTTCTGGGCCTGGCCCAATAACGTACTGCGCTTATGTATGGCCCAGGCCCGGGGGCTCCTGTCAGTGTACAAAATTAGGGGCTCTGCTTTTGATCCCTATACTTGTGCACAGGCAGTCAGAGCCACCTGCCATGGCCACGCATAAATAGGGCAGGAGAGGGAAGCCGGAGAGATGCCGAAGGCACAAGACGAACCAAGCAACATCAAGAACCAAGGACACAAAGGTCGCATAGGCAATGCAGGTTGCCCCGGCAAGGACCCTTGCCGAGGGCAGCCTCAGCGGCCTCGGCAAGACCCTTGTCGGGGCAGCCCGTCCACACCAGCTGAGCGAGCCACCTTCGAGCCCACCAACGCTAAGCAAACGCATTGGGACAGGACTCGGGAGGCACCTCCATGGTGGCATGCAGATCTTTGTGAAGACAAAGAGCAGTCAAGATCAAATGAGGATAGGAAGGCAAGCACCCTCACCGGAGAAATCCACAAGACCCCCGGCAAGATCCTTGCCGGGGACGCCAGCGCGCCATGGCAAGGGCCATGACAAGACCCTTGCCGGGCCACCCGGCAAGACCCTCGCCAGGCGCACCAGCAGGGCCACCACCAGGCCCACACCAGCAAGTCTCCACCGCCGCCGTTCGCATGCAGCTGCCAACCCAACCGACTGGGCAGGCACCTGCATGGTAACATGCAACTCTTCGTGGAGGCTCCACCACCGTGCCACCTCAGCTGCCTGCCTGCCTACATGGCACTGCATGCACCGCTGGCCAGGGCGCGCGTCGAAGCCAGGAGGGGCGGCGACGGACGGGACGGGCCTCACCCCCATCCCCGATAAAGTGGAGGGACACCTAAGCCCTACATTTAATGCACTTTGTCCTGTAATACCAGCAATAAGATCATAACGTTGTAGCACTTTCCACCTCCCGTGTGCCACTGTGGCAGCCCCTTTCACCTATAAAAGGAGGCCCATGGTGCACCGAAGAGGGATTCAGCTCTTTGGAACCTGGCAACACCCAGAGCTAGTTCAAGAGCTCAAGAACACTAAATACATCCACCAAAGCAGGATCGTAGGGTTTTACGCATCTTTGCGGCCCGAACCTGAGTAAATGCCCTTTGTGCTGTCCATTAGTCCCGCTCCTCTCATGATCCCACACCCCGCAACCGAAGTAGGGATTCTTGTGATTCCATAGGTGTCATTTCCCACCGACAGCTTTCGAAAGTTTATACCCTACAGGGGTGTCCCAACTTAGCCCATCACAAGCTCTCACGATCAGCGAAGGATATTCCTTCTCCCGAAAAGACCCGATCAGTCTCGGAATCCCGGTTACAAGACATTTCGACAATGGTAAAACAAAACCAGCAAGACCGCCCGATGTGCCGACAAATCCCGATGGGAGTCAGACGTATCTCGTTCTCAGGGCACACCGGATGAGCCAGATGTCGGGTTGGCATAGACCCTAGTCGCCCAGGGGGCGCCGGACATCGCTCGGTTCGGACCAACACTCGAAGGAGCACTGGCCCGGGGGGCTAAAATAAAGATGACCCTCGGGAGGGCGACTCCCTAGGGAAAAATATAGATCCTAGGTAGGCAAATGGAAAACCAAAGTTGGGCCTTGCTGGAGGAGTTTTATTCAAAGCGAACTGTCAAGGGGTTCCCATAAACCCAACCGCGTAAGGAACACAAAATCAAGGAACATAACACCGGTATGATGGAAACTAGGGCGGCAAGAGTGGAACAAAACACCAGGCATAAGGCCGAGCCTTCCACCCTTTACCAAGTATATAGATGCATTAATTTAAATAAGAGATATTGTGATATCCCAACATAATCCTGATCCAACATGGAGCAATATTCAACTTCACCTGCAACTAGCAACGCTATAAGATTGGTTGAGCAAAAGCGGTATCTTAGCCAAACAACGGTTTGCTAGGAAGGTGGGTTAGAGGCTTGACATGGTAATATGGGGGGCATGGTAAACAAGAGATAGGTAGCACAACATAGCGATAGAACGAAGCAACTAGCAAGCAAAGATAGAAGTGATATCGAGGGTAATGGTCATCTTGCTTGAAATCCTGATAGGAAGAAGAACGAGTCCATGAAGAAGATGAACGGGCGTAGTCGAACGAATCCTCACAATCGCAACGTTACCGGAACTAAGAAGCAACACCGGAAAGAAGCAAACAACATGGTAGACAAGCAAGCATAAGCATGGCATGATGCACAAGTATGATGCATGTCCATTTAATGAGGTATGGCATGGAAAGTGCACAAACAAAACTACAAGTTAAGTAGAGCTTAATATGCAACGAGTTGCATATTGACGAAACACCACATTTAATTATTAAGTTAACTCTCGTTTATGTACCCAACAATATTAAATGTTGTTAAACATGGCAAGTGGTGAAGCATAATTAAACTAACAATTTAAGCAAGTTTAAATGAGGACGGAAACACAAATAACAATTCCGAAAAATCCCCATATGTTATTTAGCTATTTAATGCAACAACAATTTTAAACATTTTTAAATGTTGTTATGATGATGTGGATGACATATAAAAGTTATATGCAATTTTTATGAAAAAGTTGCCATTTAATATGATAGGGAGCATTTGTCACCATGGCGGAAAGAAAGGGGTGCCACGGCAACGACAACGGAAATGGTGCCATGGCAACATTCCGATGATCCAACAACTCATTGAGATGTCGGTGTAAAAGGAAGTGTGGAAGTGCAGAACATGCAAAAGATGGTGGGGTGATCCCGACAACCGGGTGTCCCACATGTCGGTGGTATGGCAAACGAGGAGGAACGTGCAATGACAACTCGGACACGGTGCACACATGAGCATTTCATACAACACATGCATTTGTTCACGGGCGATTGTCTCGGGGTTATACCTTTGAAGCGTGCATTTTCGGGGCGGATCGAGTTCGTTGCGGTGTAGGGGAAGTAGATGTTCTTGGGACGGTCGTAGTGGAAGTAGTGGTACATGGCGACGGTAGTGGAAGTAGTGGTTCATGTTTCAGACATGAACTTGACGAATCCGAGTAACTTGGGGTCGACAGTAGTTGTACACATTATCTTGTCGAATCCACGGTGGCGGTAATGGTTGGGGTGTGTTTGGTTCCAGTTTGGAACAGTAGTCGCATTGCATAGCCTTCTCAACCCAGCTTGGTTGAGGAAAAACAGGCCCTAATATGCCATAAGCAAGTTGTTTGGTTGCCTGCATCCCTAGTCCCTGCATTAGGTAATACCAAAGTGCACTTTGTTTGGTTGGCTGCATTGGCCCTAGCGGCACATGAACATGGAGTTTGGTTGCATACAGCGTACATGTTGTGCTTACCTTGTACCCTAGTTGGTGAGCTTACCCACAATGATCACAGCTAGAACACCAATGCCACAACACAACAATGGTGACGAACTGGGCGAAGATGATGAAGTTCTTCAGCTTCAGGCCGAACTGACGATCCACCTTTAGCAGCTTCCACTTTGACAGCTCCAACCTTGCCACTGTCGTCACTGCTGCCTCCGTGCTTTCGCACCCAGGTGGAGTAAGTTGTTCTGCTGCCTGCCTGGTCTTGAACCCTCTATAGTTGCAGTTGCTATACGATGCCACTTGTGCATTGGCTTCTTCCCATGAACTATAAACCCGTAGAACCTCATTGATGAACACGACATACCACTTGCCCTAGCAATGCACAAGAGGAAGAGTTGAAGCAGCAAATCAATGGAGCACAAGTAGCAAGCAAAGTAGCACAAAAACAACAATGGAGCAGAACAGAAGTAAAGCATGCATGATCATACGAAATAGCAAGTTCAACCTAGCACTACCTTGGTGTTAACCTACCACAACATCCAAAAGTGGGTGTCTTCCTACCACCGCAAGTTCACCATCAGCGTGAGGGGTTAGTATATACCACCTCACCAAAATATACAGACCATCAAATAGTTTTTGAGCCCTAGCTACACAAAATGTACGTCGTCATCATCATCGTCGTCGTCGTCGCCACCGCCATCGCCATTGGGGATCATGCACGCTCATAGGCAGCACTACTCTAGTAGTAGTGCTTGCCCAGCCAGCTCCTGAGCCACATCACCTTGTGAGCGTCGGCCATGGCAATGAACCCAACACCCTGGGCCTTGTTGCCAAGTAGGTGGCTGAGAGCTGCCATGAGAGCCTTGTCGCTGAATCCACCCTGGGTCATGATAGCGCCATATAGGTCAGGGTGGACGTCGAGGGGCTTACACTCCCTGATGTCTGTTGCCACCTCCTTCACCGCCTCAGTCATGCTGCAAAAGACATTGATCTCCTCCTCCATCAGGCCTCCTCTCTTCCTCTTCCTATCATGGTTGGGGTCAAATATGGCTCGTCGAAGGGCTTTGCAGCGGGCTTGTCAGGGCCATTAAGGACCTCAACGTCCGCTGTCCTAGGGAAGTCTGGCATGAGAGAACCAAGAGGCTCATCCGATCCCATGGCATGGTTCCCAGTTGCCAGCCCGAAGGAGAAGATGTGCTGCATCTGGTTGTAGTTCTGGATGGGTGTGTTGAGGAACTCAGCGTCCCTTGGGTGGTCCTAAGAATGAAACACATGTGTTGTTAGTTGCGATTAGGAGTAGGCAATGGTGGACAATATGAAAAGGAAGAGGGATGTGAGCTAACCGCGACATGGCCGGTGTCGGTGTCAAAACCAGCGGATCTTGGGTAGGGGGTCCCGAACTGTGCGTCTAGGCGGATGGTAACAGGAGACGAGGGACACGATGTTTTTACCCAGGTTCGGGCCCTCTTGATGGAGGTAAAACCCTATGTCCTGCTTGATTAATATTGATGATGTGGGTTACAAGAGTAGATCTACCACGAGATCAAGGAGGCTAAACCCTAGAAGCTAGCCTATGGTATGATTGTTGTTCATCCTATGGACTAAGGCCATCCGGTTTATATAGACACCGGAGAGGGCTAGGGTTACACAGAGTCGGTTACAATGGTAGGAGATCTACATATCCGTATCTCCAAGCTTGCCTTCCACGCCAAGGAAAGTCCCATCCGGACACGGGACGAAGTCTTCAATCTTGTATCTTCATAGTCTTGGAGTCCGGCCGATGATGATAGTTTGGCTATCCGGACACCCCCTAGTCCGGAACTCCCTCAGTAGCCCCTGAACCAGGCTTCAATGACGACGAGTCCGGCGTGCATATTGTCTTCGGCGTTGCAAGGCGGGTTCCTCCTCCGAATAATTTATAGAAGATTGTGAACACCAGGACAGTGTCCGGCTCTGCAAAATAAATTCCACATACAACCGTAGAGAGAATAATATTACACAAGTTCAATCTGCTGACGTATTTTGTGGCATAACGTCACACCACTACCAAGCCTTCAAATTGTTTTTATTGTTCCATCTCAGCGCGTTTAGCGAGGCGGTTTCCTTAGCACGTCTTGTTGAAGCAGAGATCGTGTTCCCCTTATTCCGGGATTCCCATCAATACGGACGTGGGTAACCCAACCGCGCCATCAATCGCGACGCTTGGGGGATAAGCGAGTTTTACCAGGCCGGTGGGGACGCGTGTTTCTGTCCGCCCATATAAGGGGATAAAGATCTAACCTTTTTACCTGCGCCTTCTTCCTCCTTGGCTTATCCATCTCTGCGAACTCGAGCTCTAGCACCCAAGCCCGCACATCTCACCTCAACCTTCACCAAATATGTCCGGAGCGGGAGGCAAGTGGATGGCCTCCTCCGTCACGGAGGGGCATATCCAGAAGCTGCGCAGCGCCGGATACTTGTCCACCGACATCGCACATCGGCTCCCCGAAGAGGGAGAGCTCATCCCCACCCCTAGGCCCCATGAGAGGGTAGTATTCCTTCCCCATTTCCTCTGCGGACTAGGCTTCCCACTTCATCCCTTTGTCCTGGGGCTCATGTTCTACTACGGCCTAGATTTCCATGATCTGGCCCCGAATTTTATTCTCAACATCTTGGCGTTTATCGTCGTGTGCGAGGCCTTCCTCTGCATCCAGCCCCACTTCGGCTTGGGGCTCAAGACCTTCAGTGTCAAGCCGAAGGTTGTGAAGGGCAGCCAAGCGGAGTGCGGAGGCGCCATGGTGGGCAGGATGTCCCACGTTACGTGGCTGGAGGGCACCTTTGTGGAAACCATCAAGGGGTGGCAATCGGGGTGGTTCTACATCACCGAGCCGCGTGATCCCGAATGGGCAGCGACCCCCGAATTCAGATCCGACATCCCCACACGGCTCACCTCCTGGAAAGAGAGCGGCCGGATTTGGGGCGATCCAGAGGAGCTGACCGGACTCCAAGCCTGCATCCAAAAGCTGGTGGACAAGAAGCTCAAGCTTGTCAACGTAGCCAGGTCATGCTCATCCGCCAGATTCTCCCGTGCCAACGACGGGGCTTCAATATGTGGGAGTTCGATCCGGCGCAGCATCAGACTTTGAATGGGCTCTTCGACAATACGTACGAAGAGGTCTGGAAGGTGCTGTTCAAGGGCGCCGAGGCTCCCGCATCCGCTACCGAAGATCGCGGATTCAGCTCGCAGCGTCCATTTGACAAGGTAAGTGATATTGTCCTTTACGGGACGCTTGTTATTCATAGTTTGACTCTATGCAGGATCTAAACTCCCTTTCCTTTGACAGGACTGGCTGAAGAAGGCCGCACAGACTATCTGTCCGGCCCCATTGCCAGAGGACCCAGCTGACGCCCGCCTGACGGGGCTGCTGGCTCCGGCACCCCACGTGGTGCCGGAGAAGAAGGCCAAGAAGAAGGCCATGGGGACTCGGAAGAGTTCCCGTTTTCAGGTGCTATCGGATGATGAATCCGAGGCCGACTCCTCCCACCAAGGCGAGGAGGAGAAGAAGAAAGCCTCTCCCCCAGCGGGGGGAGGGAAGAAAAGGAAGGCCTCCCCAACAAGGGAGGCCGAAGGGTCCAAGAGGGGAAAAACTCTTCCCCCGGACTGTTCCGCCAACGCCAGTGACGACGACGAGGACTGACCTCCAAGGGCCAAGCCTCTGGCGAGATCGTAAGTATCCGGACTCCTGAATAACTTCAAGGTTTTCGTTTTCCACCACATTATGTCTTTCTAATGCCGCATACAACCCTGCAGTCCGCCTAAGGATGATCTCCCCACTTCGCCGAGCGGGTCCTTAGGGTCATCGGATATGGATTCTATTCCGACTGCCTCCACCCCCCGTGATGCGGACGATGCCGAGGTGGGATCCTAGGAAGGGACCCACCAGGAGGAGAGGGCCCCGGAGGTGTCGCAGGACAACCTCCCGGACTTTGCACCGGACTCAGCCCCGGAACCCATAGTGGCTCCGGAGTCCGGCGGGCGACCCCTTCGGAAGAAGGGCAAGACCGCGACGCCGGCTGCCTTCGTCCAACCGGAGGTGCCGGATAATTTGCTGGAGGCACTCAACGGCGCCTCCATCGAAGAGGAACATCGCACTGTTATGAGTGCGGTTATTCAGAAGGTTCATCTCGCCAAGAGTGGGCTGACCGAAGCCTGCAGCAGCCTTCTAACAGGATTTGAGGTAAGAATTTCATTATATGTAAAATGGTACCGCATAGACAGTAGCCCCTAATGCTCGGTTCGGTGTTCGGAAAGAAAAGCCGGACTGAGGATCTTGAGAAAGATAAACGCATGAGTCATGAAAATATGTCAATATGGGATTGCAGGCTGTGCTGCTGACCTCTGTCGCACTGACTGCAGAGGTCAAAACTTTGAAGGAAAACCTCGAGCGGTCCGAGAACGAGCTCGGCCATGCCAAGAAGCAGCTCGAGGAAAAAGAAGGTGAGTAATACCTTATGAAAATTGTACCTTACAGAAAAGGATTTGGTTGCAAGAAAAATGACAAGGATAACTGGGGTATTGCAGGGGCCACGAATGAGGTGGCGACCCTGAAGGAGGCGGTGGCCGCGGCCGAACGCAATGCGGCTGCGGAGCGCACCGAGCGAGAGAAACAGGAGGCGCGGGTGGCGGAGGTACAGCAAGAGCTCCAGGATCTCGTGAAGAAACACGAGAGCCTGGAGCGTGACTTGAAGACTCGAGAGTCTGAGCTTGCAACGGCTCTTGAGAGTGCCAAAGCCGCTAAGGCCGAAGCCTACAAGGGCCTCCAGGAGATAGAGGCGGTGAAGAAAATAGCAGCGGGTAAGGCATTTTTCATGCAAAGTAAGCATGTGAGTGTTAATTACCTGTTGCTTACCTGAATTCGGAGCTCTCCAGGAGCGTTCGCAGATCTTCCCTGCAGCGTGTCCGATGCTACCGCATTCTACAGGGCCGAGGAGGGGAGCTCAATGGAGAAGGTCTTCTGGTCTCAGTATGCTAAGGCCGGACATCCGGTGCCCCTAAGCGACCAGCTGAAGCAGCTAGTCGAGCTCCACAAGGTGGCCGAACAGGCCATGAAGGGCCTCATAGTTCGGCTGTGGCCTAAGGAGGCTATGCCTGGGAGCTATTTCGGCCTGGTGCGGCGGCTGGTGGATGCGTGCCCGTGGGTTGAAGTTATCGAGCACTCCGCCTGTATCAAGGGTGCGTGTCGGGCCCTTGCCCGCGCAAAGGTGCACTGTGGCAAGATGGATGCCCAGAAGCTTGTGACGGACCCCCCACCAGAGGGCAAGGAGCATCGCACGCCCGAGCTGTATTATAGGAGTGTGCTGAAGGGCGCCCGCACTATTGCGGGTGAGTGTTCCAAAGATGTAATATTTGAGTAGACTCGCATTTTGTTATCCTGTGAGCTGAAAACTTGGTTCATATGCGCTAAGCAACGCTTGTTAATTTAAAATATTACCTTCTGTGCGGCTGTTTATCAAATCTGAGAGATGGGAAGTCGTCGGCTTCAGCCCCCATGCCACGAGTGCTGGGGTGTTCGGGATAAACTTGTGCGCTCTTGTTCCCATTTTTGGGTCCATCTAGGGAGGCGCTCAACGCAACAAACAAGGCAACTGGACTTATAATGCTTGAACACTCTCACTTAGCCATAGAATTCTATAATTTTAAATTTCGGTGAAGCCCCTAGTTTTCGGAAGGCCGAATTTGGGGCGCTATCCACGCCTTGGCCGGACAGAATCCGGCTCCTCACTCGAAGCAACATAAGTCTTTAGGGACTCGCAAAGAACCTCTCGAATAGTGACCAGCTCTCGCCTCATCATGACGGTAAGTTTTAGCTTTCTCCACTAAGGCCTTAACCCAGCTCAACTGGGGCGCAATCGCAGTGGTTCTCCCAGTGCTACCTTAGCCGATAAAACGGAACGTAAGGTACCAAAACATGGGAGCCGGCCAAACCCAACTATTGACCCAAGAACATGATTCGGAGCCGATGCATATAATGCTATAAGTTTGGGGTGCCGCACTTGTGAAAGTGTTCGAACCTATCACACCATAACGCGGGAAACATAAGCCCCTGGTGTATTTAGCCGTACCAAAACGTACGGATGCAACATGTCATAGATGAACATATGTGTAAGAAAGAAATGCAATTAGAAGCAAAAATGTGCTGCATTGCTTTATTCAATAAAAACTGCTGTAAGTGCAGGACGATACAAGTGGTGCGGTAAGCAAGGGATGGGACTGTTTAACATGTCCCCCTCCAGGGGTAGGCTACGGAATAATGCATAAAATAGATTTAATGCTCATAATGGAGACCACCTGGATTTTCGTTGTAGCCTTTCTCCTTCCCTGGCTGTTGTATCATGGGTTCGGCATGTCTGCTGCCGGACAGGGCCTCTGACGAACGGGGTCCTGTGAGTAAAAAATAAAAGGAAAAAAAGAAATGACACACTTAAGAGCCCTTGGTGCGGTTGAGCCGCAGTCTGGGCTTATCATGGTCGAGCCCCTTGCCCCATGCCCATGGTATCTTCAGAGCGTAATGGAGTACGCGAAGGGTCTGTCTTAATGTTTTATGGGGGCTGGGGTTGGGTCCGCACTGTTACACGTGCTCGGAACGTGCCAGGTGGTCGTGTTGTAGGTTACTCCAGGCACACTTAGCTATGTCTGGCCGCTTAGCAGCCGGACTCTTGAATTTCCTTAAAAGGCTGCTTTGTACTTCTGCATCGAGAGCCGCTGTATGTTCCTCCGTTCGGAGGGAGCGTTCAGTGTTTCCGTTGACCGTGATGACTCCTCTAGGGCCTGGCATCTTGAGCTTGAGGTATGCGTAGTTTGGCACCGCGTTGAACTTTGCGAACGCGGTACGTCCGAGCAAGGCATGATAGCCGCTGCGGAACGGGACTATGTCGAAGATTAACTCCTCGCTTCGGAAGTTATCCGGGGATTAGAAGACCACTTCCAGTGTAACTGAGCCTGTACAATTGGCTTCTATACCTGGTATGGCGCCTTTAAAGGTCGTTTGGGTAGGTTTAATCCTTGAGGGGTCTATGCCCATTTTGCACACCGTGTCCTGATAAAGCAGGTTTAGGCTGCTACCGCCGTCCATCAGGACTCTGGTGAGATGAAATCCATCGACGATTGGGTCTAGAACCAATGCGGCAAACCCACCATGGCAAATGCTGGTGGGGTGGTCCCTTCGGTCAAAGGTGATCGGGCAAGAGGACCATGGATTGAACTTCGGGGCAACTGGCTCCATCGCGTATACATCCCTGAGTGCACGCTTCCGCTCCCTTTTGGGTATGTGTGTGGCATATATCATGTTCACCGTCCGCACCTGTGGGGGGAAACCCTTCTGTCCTCTATTGTTCGGCGGTCGGGTCTCTTCCTCGTCGTCACTATGTAGCCCCTTGTCGCTGTTTTCGGCAATTAACTTGCCTACCTGCTTGAACACCCAACAGTCCCTATTGGTGTGGTTAGCTGGCTTTTCAGGGGTGCCATGTATCTGGCACAAGCGGTCGAGAATTCGGTCCAAATTGGACGGACCCTGAGTTGTTCTTTTGAATGGCTTTTTCCGTTGACCTGGTTTAGAGCCTCTGAATCCGGCATTGACTGCCATATCCTCACTGTTATCGCCGTTAATGCGGCGTTTGTTTTTGTAGCGATGCGACCTGCCACTACGGTCCTTGATATCCGGACTGCCAGAATTTTTGTTGAGGTTGTTGCTGCGTGCTAACAAGCTGTCCTCACCCGCACAGAAGCGGGTCATGAGTGATGTAAGGGCTGCCATGGATTTCGGCTTTTCCTGTCCCAGGTGCCGGGCAAGCCACTCGTCGCGGATGTTATGCTTGAAGGCCGCGAGGGCCTCGGCATCCGGACAGTCGACGATTTGGTTTTTCTTGGTTAAGAACCGTGTCCAGAATTGTCTGGCCGATTCGTCTGGCTGCTGAATTATGTGGCTTAGGTCATCTGCATCTGGTGGTCGCACGTAGGTGCCTTGGAAGTTATCGAGGAATGCGGCTTCCAGGTCCTCCCAACTCCTGATTGACTCTGCTGGCAAGCTGTTAAGCCAGTGCCGGGCTAGTCCTTTAAGTTTGAGTGGGAGATATTTGATGGCGTGGAGATCGTTGCCGCGGGCCATGTGGATGTGGAGGAGATAGTCCTCGATCCAGACCGCGGGGTCTGTGGTGCCATCATAAGATTCAATATTGACGGGTTTAAACCCTTCTGGGATTTGATGATCCATTACCTCATCTGTGAAGCACAGTGGGTGTGCGGCGCCTCTGTACTGGGCGATATTGCGACGGAGCTCAAAAGAGCTTTGTCTGTTGTGATCGGCCCGGCCGGACTTACTGTGTCCGGGGTGACGGTGATCGTCACGTATCATGGGGCGCCCACGTGATCCATAGATCGATCTTGATTGTCTTGCCTTATCCTCAAATATGTCGCGCAGGTCCGGAGTGTTCCCCTATGGCCTTGTGCTTTTCGAGCGATGCCGGGGTACGGGTCTAGTGAAGGGCCTTGAGGCCTCTCTGTCGCGACCACGGGGTGGTCGATCAGCCATATTGTCTCCCGGCGAAGCGGGATCATATGCCTCCACCTCTAATCGGGGGAGCAGCTTACGTTTGGGGTAGCTTTTGGAGGGGCGTTCGAGTTGATGCTCTTCGGCCGCGAGGACTTCGGTCCATCTGTCGGCTAGTAGATCTTGATCAGCTCTAAGCTGCTGCTGCTTTTTCTTGAGGCTGTTTGCCGTGGCCATAAGCCCGCGTTTGAAACGCTCCTGTTCGACGGGATCCTCAGGCACGACGAATTCATCGTCGTCGAGGCTTGCCTCGTCTCCGGAGGGAGGCATATAGTCCTCTACCTCTTCTTCGGCCGCTCTCTCATGAGGGCTGGCGTCCCCCTCCTCCTGTGTTGGATCTTGCTGGAGTGGGTTGTCTTCGACGCTATCCGGTGTATTATTGTCTCCGGTGCCGGAATCCTCATTCTTGCTATGGTGGGATTTAGAGCGGCGCCGCTGACGCCGGCGCTTGGGCTGTTTCTTGGAGGTGTCATCCTCCGCTATTCCTTCGCCGTTCCCATCTTTTGAGATATCCACCATGTATATGTCGTATGAAGAGGTGGCTTTCCAGTGCCCGGTGGGCGCTGGTTCTTGGTCGTCTCCGGCATCGTCGTCCATACTGTCGATGTCCTCAGAGTCATAATCTAGCATGTCGGTTAGATCGTCGACAGTGGCTACCAAGTGGGTGGTGGGTGGGCTTTGAATTTCTTCGTCGTCCGCATCCCAACCATCCTGGCCGCAGTCCGGCCAGGCCTCTCCTGATAACGAGAGGTACTTTAGCGAACTCAAGAGGTCGCCAAAAGGTGAGCGTTGAAAGATGTCCGCCGCGGTGAACTCCATGATCGGCACCCAATCGGTTTGACTGGAGGGGGCGCAGGAGGCCCGGAGTCCGGCAAGGAGTCCAGCACCTCGGAGTCACGAGCTTCATGGGGGACAAGATCGGTGTTCGGCTCTATCACCGTAGAGGTTGCAGCCCCTGAGGTGGTGTCTAGCCATCCATCCTTGGTCTGTGCAGCCGGCTCCGAGTCGAAGATCGGAGCGGGTTCGAGTGCGGCCTCCAGGGTACTGTCCGGCTGCAGAGCTAAATCATGCCCATCGTGATAGTACGGCATGCTTGGTTGTGGTTCGAATCCGTCGAGGATCAAGTCCCCGCGGATGTCAGCCGTGAAGTTCAAACTTCCAAATCTGACCTGACGGCCAGGGGCGTAGCCTTCGATCTTCTCCAGCTGGCCAAGCGAATTGGCCGCAGTGCGAAACCGCCGAATACGAAGATCTGTCCGGGGAGGAAGGTCTCACCCTAGACTGCATCATCGTTGATGATCGAAGAAGCCATCGAGCCTATTGGTGACGACACAGAGGAACTCTCAATGAAAGCACCAATGTCGGTGTCAAAACCAGCGGATCTCGGGTCGGGGGTCCCGAACTATGCGTCTAGGCGGATGGTAACAGGAGACGAGGGACACGATGTTTTTACCCAGGTTCGGCCCTCTTGATGGAGGTAAAACCCTATGTCCTGCTTGATTAATATTGATGATGTGGGTTACAAGAGTAGATCTACCACGAGATCAAGGAGGCTAAACCCTAGAAGCTAGCCTATGGTATGATTGTTGTTCGTCCTATGGACTAAGGCCATCCGGTTTATATAGACATCGGAGAGGGCTAGGGTTACACAGAGTCGGTTACAAAGGTAGGAGATCCACATATCCGTATCGCCAAGCTTGCCTTCCACGCCAAGGAAAGTCCCATCCGGACACGGGACGAAGTCTTCAATCTTGTATCTTCATAGTCTTGGAGTCCGGCCGATGATGATAGTTCGGCTATCCGGACACCCCCTAGTCGGAACTCCCTCAGCCGGCGTAGTGCTCTGCCTCCAGAACTATGGAGCAAGTGTTCTCATCCCATGAGGTGCCGCTAACGTCTCTCAGCTTGGACACTTGGATCTATCGACTTCTCCACTTCCTCAGGTGGTTGTGCACCTGGGTGGCAGACACCTCTTGCCCACAGAACTCGAACACCTGCTTCGCAAGGGTGTTCAAGTGCACCTCCTTGAAGCCCTTGTCAGTCCTAACTCCACTAGAGATGAGCTCACACCTCTTGTTCAGCATGAACGTGTACATGAACGGCTGCCACTTCATGTTGTTCGACCTACCATCCTTATTTGCCTTTGCTGCTGCTAGCTTGATTGCAGCGGCAGCGACAGCAGCAGCAGGAGTTGGCTCAACGAGCACTGCTGGCACATAGAGGGAATCAGACTCGAACACCTCTGAATCAGGTGCCATCTCGGAGATAGGCTACGAGTCCTCGACAAACGATGGAGCAAACTGGCTATCGGACACGACAATGGCCTGACTAAGATCTTGCGTCTGCATGGTCATGTCCTACAATCGTAGCACACATTGACAGTGAGCATAGCACACTACATACCGGACAATCCATGAAAGAAGAAGCATACATGTACATGGTTCATCACTATCATAGCAGGCACATGCTTCATCACTATCATACTAAGCATACCAGACAATCTATGAGCAGAAACATACATCTACAATAAACAACATGCTACAAATGGACCACCAATAGCTAAAAATCATAGATCTATACATGATTCAACACAAGCACAAGGCTCAACTTCAAACTCTACTACTAATCTAGCCTACCACATGCTTGAACATCTAGCCCTACCACAAATTGCAACCGCAGCATAGCAACCAACCATATGAGCTCACAGATCAGACCACTAATCAACCATGCATCTAGATCAAACCCTAGCTGTAGCTCAGATCTAGCTAGAAGGAACAGAGGGAAAGGGGGATTGAACTCACAGAGGCCATGGCTGCAGCTTGAGGACGAGGGGGGACGGTGGTGGAAGACGAACGCCGGGCGGTGAAGGAGTTCCGGTGCCGTGGACCGCCGGCCAATGAAGATGCGCCGCTTACCTGCTCGTCGGTGCCGATGCGCGTCGGCGGGAAGGTGCAAATGGAGGAAGAATGGTGGCGGGAGTTGGGGCAGTGAGGGAGGGGCTAAATTGGGGGTGGAACGGCGGGAGGTGAGCCGATATCCTCCCGCCGATTTTTCGATGACGCGGGTGAGCTCGCGCCATCTCCCCTGCTCGCACGAGGGGAGAAGCATGTCGCCCTCCCCTGCCTCACCCAAGCCAGGCTCGTGAGCTACTGCCGAATCCTGCGTTTCCCCTGGGCCTGGCCTGCAGGTGCTTTAAGTTCCGTGCGATGCGGGCCGCACAATGAAATCAAGCAACCAAACGGGCCGTTTTCTTACTGCTTGGGCCAGGCCTAATGCGGGCAACCAAACATGCACAAAGGGTCATACACGGGTCGTAGGGGAACTTGATGCATCCGAGGTCTTCGGGTTCATAGTTGTACTTGGCATTCGGAGTCCGGGTCTTGCCGATGGTGTACTTGGTGCTTGAGGTTCCGATTCGGGGGTGCATGCGTCCACGGTCACACTACATGGTTCATAGAGGCGACAACTTGGGTGATGCTGGGTATCAGGATCAGGAGCGTGCTCGCTCGGGCATGGAGCCGGTCGCGTTCAATGCACGAGGCGCGTGTGCGGGCGGATCGAGCAAGCAGCAACGCTGCTCGTCCTCCTCGGTCGAGGCCGAGGCGAAACGGGGCAGAGGAGCTTGACGGATGCAAGCAACAACACATGGCTGGCAGAGGCGATGTGGGTTGAAGGAGAGGAAACAATGGCGTGATGCATGGGCTTGGCGAGGCGGGCTCCGCGCGGGAAGGACAGAGTCAAGGAGCATCGGCAAGCGGGACTTGGTGAAGGGCGGCGCGACAAGGTACTTGGCGCTGTCGAGGACGACGGCCTCAGGTCAGGGGAAGCTCGGGCATAGAGAAGGCACTGCTCGTCGTCCTCCCGCTCGATGTAGAGAAGACGACGACGTGGGACTGCGGGGCTCTGGCGGGAGAGACTTGAGGCACAGGGGTGGCGAGCACGAGCAAATCTGAAGGGGATGGGGCACCGGAGAAGGGACGATGACGGCTTGGCGAGACTTGGGGACAAGCTCCCGGCGACGAGGTGTGATGCAGGGGAGACATATGAGGCGCTGGTGTTGCGTCTCCCTCGTACAGAGAACGAGCGGGCCAGGCAGGGCACGCGGCGCCCGATGGCTTGAAGATGGCACGGCGACGGACTTGGTACAAGGGCCTTGGGGCTCCGGTAGCGCTGGGAACGGCGAAAACGGACGAATCCGTTCGGTGGCTGGTGAGGGGAACGGGCGCGAGCGCTGCCCTCTGCGTGTGTGCATGTTGGTGGTGGCGGAGGGGGAACAAGATGAGGGAACGAGGGGAGATGCTTGCTAGGGTTAAGAGTTGGGGCAAGCTGGGCCTTGGGCCAAATGGACTGCTGGGCTGGGTTCTCTTCTCTCTCTCTAGCAGGGGAAAAAGGGAAGAAGAGAAAGGCTAGGAGGGCATTTCCTTAGGCTCACAAAAATATGAGGAATTTAACAAAAATGGCCCTAGGATTTTTAGAGGATGTAAAATCCACACATATTGAATTTAACTCGACATGTTTGAATTTCGAAACCCATTCAAATGAACTCCGAATGGGTTGAAATTATAGGAGATGACCCTACACATTAGCTGTGATTTATGGGCTGATTTGGGACATTTATGGATAAAGTAAAATTGCAACTCAATTTTACTAAAAGGCACGAAAGGAAGAAAAAAAGTTGAGTTGGATAAAAAGGAAATTTGAAGAACCGCGCAAATGTGTTATGGAATGGTTTAATATAGCTCCCTAAATATTGGGAGGATATGTTATAAAGAGAAATCACGATTGTGAATATCCCTCGATTTAAATGGACCGAAGATCCATACAATTTATTTAGATGAATTGCAAAAATTAAATAACATGATGGCATGATGACATGATGCAATGCAACAAGCAAATAAAACACATGACAAAGCTCGGAATAGCTAGAGGTCTTCTACAGCGTCGGTCTCGGGGCGTCACAACACGCCTCTAGATGCCGGTTCCACCCAAGCTCAACTACTTAGCCAGAGTCGTCCAATGCTGTGCCCGACAACACTAGGGGTGGTGCTCAGGGAGGGTCTGACAGACCCACCAGCACCTCAGCCCACTAAGAAGAAGCAGAGGAAGAGACCGAGGGTGAGAAAATCCAATAAAGCTGACAATGTTGGTTCTAGCAGCCAGCTGCCTTTGACCAAGGTTGACAGTGTACTGATGAAACATGTGCCATTAATCCATGTTGCGGGAGAGCCAATGGTACCGTCGAATGCACTAGCTACCATAAGAGGAGATCTTAGGAGACTCCATGACCATGTGGTTTCGACAAAGAGAAGCCTCCTCGCCTCGGATGATCCAGGATACCCACTTTATACAGTTCATGTGCCGAGCAGTTGCAAGATGTACTTCCACACATGCCCCGCGGACCTCTTCTTCCTGAGGTTTGATTACATCTTCCAGATGTTTCAAATGAGGATTCTCGATTGTACGTTCATCCGCCTATATGCGCTGCACATGAACTACATCGTCAGGCGAGAGAAAGTCACCGGTCTTGCGGTTGCGGACCCATACTACATGCATGAGGGCTTCTTGACAATCAATGATGCCAACCGTCAATATGCGAGTCAGTACATCGAAGAATTCTTGGTCAGCAATAAGGAAAAAGAAACAATTCTCCTACCTTATCATCCCGGGTAAGTCATCCGTGGATAGCACTATAACACATACATCCTCTCATGCATTTCAATAATTACTTTGCACGCGTGGAGGCTAACTTGATCGTGTATTTTGCACAGTGGGGGGTGTCGTGCCGTTCTCATCGTTCTTTACCCGCATTACTCCCGCACTCTATATTTGGACCCGTCGAAGAACATACAGAAGAAAGATTACACACACATAAAGTATGTTCTGGACAGAGCTATGCTGGGCTTCAACATGTGCGGTGGCTACATCCAAAGCAAAAAAAACAAATAAGGCTGGGGTCTGTTTCAGCCACAAGACTGACTTCTGTTGCATTTAGCAACCGGCAAGAAGTGAGAACGATGGATTCTACGTCATCCATCTAATGATGGAGTACAGAAGGGATGTGCAATCACTTTGCATGAAATCTTCATCCGATACCCATATCCAGAGATGGGCCAAAGCCTTTGGAGCCATGTTGGATAATCGACTTCAAAATGATTTTTACTGGATCCAGCAGGAAATTGCGTCCATCATCATGAAAGATGTCCTCAAAGAGAATGGGATGTTCTACGGTGGCCAAATATCGTGAGCTGACGTCCGAACCCGCATTGCCCTACAACATCAGGACATGACGCCTTTCACTAAGCTTGGGTCCGTCCTCCCGGATATGGACAGATGGGAAGAGTGCACCGCTTAAAAACAATGTGTCTATTTAGTTACTTGTTACTTTCTCTGTATGACGAAACTTCAGATGTCTCAGTACGTCGAAACTATTAGATGTATGGTGCCGCACTCTAGTTAATTACTTTCGGTACGATGAAATTTGTTAACTATGTTTACTATATATGTTGCTTCTATTTCATA
>NC_041381.1:555920943-555953243 GCF_002162155.2 Triticum dicoccoides
CATCTCTGATAACCCACAAGTGTAGGGGATCGCAACATCTTTTGAGGGTAGAGTATTCAACCCAAATTTCTTGATTCAACACAAGGGGAGCCAAATAATATTCTTAAGTATTGGCAGTTGAGTTGTCAATTCAACCACACCTGGATAACTTAGTATCTGCAGCAAAGTCTTTAGTAGCAAAGTAGTATGATAGTAATGGTAACAGTGGCAAAAGTAAAGATAATAGTTTTGTAGTAATTGAAACAGTAGCAACGAAAAAGTAAATAAGCGAAGCACAATATTTGAAAAGCTCGTAGGCATTGGATCAATTATGGATAATTGTGTCGGATGCGATTCCTCATGTAATAGCTATAGCATAGGGTGACACAGAACTAGCTCCAGTTCATCAATGTAATGTAGTCATGTATTCCGAATATAGGCATACGTGCTTATGGAAAAGAACTTGCATGACATCTTTTGTCCTACCATCCCGTGGCAGCGGGGTCCTAGTGGAAACTAAGGGATATTAAGGCCTCCTTTTAATAGAGAACCAGAACAAAGCATTAGCACATAGTGAATACATGAACTCCTCAAACTATGGTCATCACCGAGAAGTATCCCGATTATTGTCACTTCGGGGTTGTCGGATCATAACACATAATAGGTGACTATAGACTTGCAAGACAGGATCAAGAACTCACATATATTAATGAAAACATAATAGGTTCAGATCTGAAATCATGGCACTCGGGCCCTAGTGACAAGCATTAAGCATAGCAAAGTCATAGCAACATCAATCTCAGAACATAGTGGATACTAGGGATCAAACCCTAACAAAACTAACTTGATTACATGGTAAATCTCATCCAACCTATCACCGTCCAGCAAGCCTACGATGGAATTACTCACGCATGGCGGTGAGCATCATGAAATTGGTGATGGAGGATGGTTGATGATGATGACAGCGATGAATCCCCCTCTCCGGAGCCCCAAATGGACTGCAGATCAGCCCTCCCAAGAGAGATTAGGGCTTGGCGGCGGCTTCGTATCGTAAAATGCAATGAAACTTTCTCTCTGATTTTTTTCTCTGCAAAACGGAATATATGGAGTTGGAGTTGAGGTCGGTGGAGCATCAGGGGGCCCACGAGACAGGGGGCGCGCCCAGGGGGGAGGGCGCGCCCCCCACCCTCGTGGACAGCGTGTGGCCCCCTGGCCTTGATTCTTTCGCTAGTATTTTTTATATTTTCCAAAACATATCTCCGTGGATTTTCAGGTCATTCCGAGAACTTCTGTTTTCTGCACAATAAACAACACCATGGCTTCTCTGCTGAAAACAGCGTCAGTCCGGGTTAGTTTCATTCAAATCATGCAAGTTAGAGTCCAAAACAAGGGCAAAAGTGTTTGGAAAAGTAGATACATTGGAGACGTATCAACTCCCCCAAGGTTAAACCTTTGCTTGTCCTCAAGCAATTCAGTTGATAAACTGAAAGTGATAAAGAAAAACTTTTACATACTCTATTTGCTCTTGTTGTTGTAAATATGTAAAGCTAGCATTCAAGTTTTCAGCAAGTATTATGAACTAACCATACTCACAGTAACACTTAGGTCTCACATTTACTCATATCAATTTCATAATCAGCTAGCGAGCAATAATAATAAAACTCGGATGACAACACTTTCTCAAAACAATCATAATATGACATAACAAGATGGTATCTTGCTAGCCCTTTCTGAGACCGCAAAACATAAATGCAGAGCACCTTTAAAGATCAAGGACTGACTAAACATTGTAATTAATGGTAAAAGAGATCCAGTCAAGTCATACCCAATATAAACTAATAATAATGAATGCAAATGACAATGTGCTCTCCAGTGGGTGCTTTTTAATAAGAAGGTGATGACTCAACATAAAAGTAAATAGATAGGCCCTTCGTAGACGGAAGCAGGGATTTGTGGAGGTGCCAGAGCTTGATTTTAAAATAGAGATGAATAAAATTTTGAGCGGCATACTTTCACTGTCAATGCAACAACTATGAGATGGCGATATCTTCCATACTACATGCATTATAGGCTGTTCCCAAACAGAATGGAAAACTTTATACTCCCCCACCACCAACAAGCATCAATCCATGGCTTGCCTGAAACAACGAGTGCCTCCAACTAACAACAGCCCTGGGGGAGTTTTGTTTAATTATATTGATTTGCTTTGATCTTTTTGGATCATGGGACTGGGCATCCCGGATACCGGCTGTCGGTGTCAAAACCGGCCGAGCTCGGGTAGGGGGTCCCAAGCAGTGCGTCTTAGGATCAATGGTAACAGGAGGCAAGGGACACAATGTTTACCCAGGTTCGGTCCCTCTTGATGGATGTAACACCCTATGTCCTGCTTGATTGATATTGATGATGTGGGTATTACAAGAGTTGATCTACCACGAGATCAGAGAGGCTAAACCCTAGAAGCTAGCCTATGGTATGATTGTTGTTGTATATCTCTATCGACTAGCCTGGCCTCGGTTTATATAATGCACCAGAGGCCTAGGATAACAAGAGTCCCAGCCGAATACGCCGGTGGGGGAGGAGTCCTTGTCTTGATCGCCAAGTCTTGTTGATTCTTCCTTGTGTGCGACAGCTGTCCGGACTGGCCCATGAGTATACGGCCATGGGGGTCCTCGGCCCAATCCAACTGATCGGGAGACGACATGTTGCGTACCCCCTAGTCTAGGACACCGTCAGTAGCCCCCTGAACCGGTCTTCAAGTTAGGGACGCTCCTCGATTCTTCCGAATTGTTCTTCATCTTCGGTTGCCGGTCTTGAAAACTGGTTCAACAAATCTTCTCATCTTCGATCTTGAGGATCGCCGAAATGCATTCGACAAGTTTATACGTCGGGTATCCGAGGAGCCCCTTTAAGTTTCCGGCCTTTATCAATGCCTTGTTATTTTTATGCCACACCTCGGGTTTGAAGCTGTTCCCGGGCGGCAACGTCCTCTTGCATCCGAGCTCCAACGCCGGACTGTATTCGAGGTATCTTTTGCAGCCGAGCACCAATGCCGGACTGCTTCCCAGCTCTAACGCCAGACTATGTGTCCGAGCTCCAATGCCGGACTGTATCCGAGGTGTCGTAGATCACCTTGGTTCAAAGAAGTTTGAAGGAGTGTAGCCGAGCTTAATGCCGGAAATGCCCTCTATGGAGCCAGCCACTAGCGCCCGAGCTTTATGCCGGACTGCTTCCGAGGTGGTTAAGCACCTCGGTGATGGGCTGATTTTTTTCAATATTTTGATTGGTGCCAGTAGCCCTCAAGGTGGGTATCGGTCTAAAACCCGAGATGCACATGAAGGATGACATAAGACCGCTGATCTCGTAGCCGCTGAGACTCAGGTTGATTTGCAAAATCGGTCTGAGGATCAAGTCCTAGCTCGGCAGAATACTTCGGGACAAAAAAAGCGGCATGCTCAGTCCTCGAGACTCAGGTTGGGTGCGGCCGACCAACCTGAGGATCAAAATCTCCTCGGAAACTGTATTGCACTTAAAATTTTCAAGATCAGGGGATCGATGTGCCCCTTTAATATTTGTAAATAATAAGCCCGAAGCCCAGTAGCCCCCGAGCCTTAATGCGGGCACGGGAGGCTGAATTAAGGATCGATATCCCTAGTAAAATCACAAATTATGTGTAATGACTCTATGTATCCAAGTACTTTACGTCATTAATGCTCGGATCCGCATTGTACAAAACTTTGTTGACCGGCCATCAGCTTCCACCTCCTCGGCTAATAGCCGAGGAGTGTTTGTCCTACTTTATAAAGCCTTTATGAGGGAAAAGATTTACAACAAACAAGGCAATCTGGCCATACGGTTTTATAAACAAAGGTATGCGGAGAGACATGTTATATTACTGTTTAACAGAAGAAATGCCTTCCAAAGAAAATAGGCCCGCTATCGGTTCCTTTATTTGGGTTATCATGCTAAGCATAATCATGAAACCTCAGCTCTAATGGAAGAGCCAAATATTGGGGATTTAGTTTGGGAGGCCAGTTACTAGCCCCCGGTAGTGTTCGGCAACAGTCAAGGTCAAGCCATAAACACTTGGCCAATGTTATGAACGGCCCGTCATTTAATATAGTCATCGAATCGCTGACCAGTTTACGCCTATTGTGATAGTCAGTTTTCGGCTTTCTCCACTGAGGTGCTTGACCATGCGAGCTGGAAGCACAATCGCAGTGGTTCTCCCTTGGCACACCTAGCCGAACAAAGCGGAACATAGGCGGCAAACACAGGAGCCGGGCAACCCAACTATTGACCGAAGACACAATTCTAAACCGATGCATATATAGCAATATCCGAGAATGTTTTTGCCGAATCTCTAAAGGTGTCCGGCGATGCACTGCGAGACTTGTGCTGAAAACAGACAAATAGTTTAAAAGTGCCATGGGCTCGAAAAGCCAAAAAACTTATTCAAAAGGTTAATGTCCGAACTAGATCAAGTGTTCGGTGCCAATCCGAAAATTGGACTTTAGAGAAAAAAAAGGTGCTTCTGTCATGCTTTAACATGACACATCCTATCTCAAAACTTCAAGCGGGTCAGCCTACGGCTTCAACCTCCTATCCCGAAGGTGGAGTACTTCTTAGTAGGCCGGCTTAGCAAACTAAACTCTAGCGGCTTTGAGAGAGAAATTAGGCTCCCCGTCTAGTGATTGCACACTTGTGTCGAAAAAAGGAGTGATAAATAGTAAAAACTTTGCAACGACTAAGAAGAAAAACACTTATCATAAAACGACTCATATAAATTTAAGAGCCCCCAAGTGACTTGGGTAAAAGAATGATTGCATGTACCGAAGTACTTATATCATATCTATGTTCAATCGAACTTTAAACGCGTCTTAACCGACCGTCGGCTTCTCCCTGTTCGGTCAAGGACCGAAAAGTGTTATGTACTCCATCTTTCGAGAATATCGACGGTGTTTCCAATAACCAGGCAATCAGGTCATAAGGCTGTAACAGACAAAGCACGCTCAGGGAACTTATGCTATATTACTGCGAAGAGTAAGAAGCATCTTTGAAGAAAATAGTACCCCAACCGATACCTTTCTTCGGTGCTCATTGTTATTATGAGACTTGTGCAATAGATTTTTTGTACTCATGAGTTTCGTTGTGTGCCGACCATGATTGAAAACAATAAGAGCGCTAGCTTTCGGCTTCACCCAGTCTGAGGTCCGGCTCGGTTGACCCGATCGTGACAATCGCAGAGGTGCTCCCTTTACTCCCTAGCCGAACAATCGGGAACGTAGGGGTAAGCACAGGAGCCAGGCAACCCAGCTTGCAAATCGCTTAAGTCAATATGGTGCATATTGTGGCGTAATACACGAACAAGGAATGAAGCCGTACAAGTATAACCATATGCAAGAGGAAAAAGCTTCATGAAGGAAGCCCCCAAGTAAATGGGGTATTTGAATTTGCACGTCACAAACAAAGTTTGGACAAGGAAATTTTTACAAGCAACTTTTTTCCAAAAAAGTATAATGCTTGGCCAGGCCGAACACAAGTGAAAAATTTAAAACTTTGAGCATGAAGACAACTTAGCTGGTTAGTGTGTTCGGTATTGATGACGCGGTCCGAGCTTGATGCGGGACAAGGTTCCATCCCCGAGCCGGTCTCGAGGTGGCGGAGCAAAGAGCTCGGCACTCCGAAGTGGTGACATAGCACGGTCAATGCAGGACGGCAGGGTGATGCCGAAGTCCCCGGCATGGGGTAATGAAGTGTTGACGCAGCCCCCCATCTAGCCGAGGTGACGCCAAAGGATATAGTCCGGCTGGATCATTTTCCTATGCACAAAAAATAGTGCAAACCAGAGATAATAGTAATAATAATAAAAAAAATCCGTTGCATAACAAATAATTTATGCAAAGTGAGTAAAAAAGAAATATGGCCTGGCGCCGAAGTCAATGTCGATGCAGGGCGGCGGCATAATGCGTTAAAGGCATGGCAAGGCCTGAATTCACAGGTCGGTTCGAGTTCCGGATGCGGCGTTCGCCGGACTATGTACGGAAACTGACCGAACCACCATGCGACCTCGTTAATGCGGCCACCATTTGATAGACCTGCGTACATATGACGGACAAACCAGAGTAATAATTCATTGGGAAAAATGAACCCTAACAAGCAAAACATACTAGGATTAATAGCACCTGGCTTATTTGTTGTAGCAATCCGAAGAAAGGTGATTCCCAAAATTGGGACTCGATCCGCACACCTATCGCCTGATGGGTGATGAAGCAACGGCATGGCGATGCTGGCCAAGGTTGGCTCGCCGAGGCAAAGCCCTCGGTCCAGCTAACGTGACGGAGCTGGTCGGCCAGCGACGCCGAAGTCTCCGGAGTAGGTTGATGAAGAGATGATGAAGCCCTCGGTCCAGTGATGCAGGCCGTGACGTGGTCGATGCCGGCTTGATGAAGTGACCGGGTGGCGATGCAGGTGTGCCCGATGCGTGTAATCTGTGGGGCGGCGATGTTGGTGACGATTTATCCTTCGCGATGCCGAACTATTGTTCGGCTGGCCGAGATGATGATCCAAAGAAATTGAGCTCGGTTCAACAAAGCGACGACGTGTCTAACGCAGGTCGGCCGCCGGGGAGTGATACTGTCGGGTTGGTTTGACACCGGCGCGACGGTGAAGTTCGTATTGCAAGAATACTTTTAATACTACTGGGATGTGTTTGAGAATAAAACACAACACCCCATACGAAAACTTCCTTCAAAAAGGATGTCCGAGATCCCGTTCATAAAGAAGATGAATTCGGGTCGGATTCGTTCTCGCGCAGAAAACATATCTAAAAAGTATGCACTAATCGGAAGTTTCCCGGAGTTTGGACGGTCGGATCGAGCTGAATTTTTGGTAGGTGGTAGATATGGGAATTCCGCAGCAAATCAACGGTTGGATCCTCCAAAGGACATCCGAGCTAGATGCTGGATACCACGCCCTAAACTCGTCCTGATTCTGGTCCAGATTCAACAGGGCTCCGGTATATCGGAGATTGCCAAAGATTCCTCCATCAGAACTCGAGGAAATTTTTGCAGGGTTGTTGTAGACTTAATTCTGCATAATTCCACCGAAGTAATCGTTTAAGAGACACTCGAGGAGGCAGTGGCGGCGGATACAAGTTTGCTGTCCAGAAAAACAGCACGGTCGCCTGAGGGCAATGTTGACATTGAGCCCCCGAGCTCCATGGATGACTCCTCCATGATCTTGATAGAGATCGGAGTTGGTGTTGATGAAGGCCTTCATCCGAACATGACGATCGGAGGTAGGGCGTAGTCCTCGGTCAAGCCAAGGTGACCAGTCGAGCTGGTGACGAAGAAGCCGACGTCGCAGTTGACCTGCAGTCGGGCCATTGATCCTTTCGCCGATCACACAGCGGAACTCTCAATGAAAGCACCAATGTCGGTGTCAAAACCGGCCGATCTCGGGTAGGGGGTCCCAAGCAGTGCATCTTAGGATCAATGGTAACAGGAGGCAAGGGACACAATGTTTACCCAGGTTCGGGCCCTCTTGATGGAGGTAACACCCTACATCCTGCTTGATTGATATTGATGATGTGGGTATTACAAGAGTTGATCTACCACGAGAGCAGAGAGGCTAAACCCTAGAAGCTAGCCTATGGTATGATTGTTATTGTATATCTCTATCGACTAGCCTGGCCTCGATTTATATAATGCACCAGAGGCCTAGGATAACAAGAGTCCTAGCCGAATACGCCGGTGGGGGAGGAGTCCTTGTCTTGATCGCCAAGTCTTGTTGATTCTTCCTTGTATGCGACAGCTGTCCGGACTTTCCCATGAGTATACAGCCATGGGGGTCCTCGGTCCAATCCAACTGATCGGGAGACGACGCGTTGCATACCCCCTAGTCCAGGACACCGTCACCGGCCCTTTCTCGTGAATGAGGAGCGGAGTCCACTCCTCTTGAGAATAACCCACCTAGCATGGAAGATACAGACAACCCTAGTTGAAACATGAGCTGCTCGAGCATACAAAACAGAATTTCATTTGAAGGTTTGGAGTTTGGCACATACAAATTTACTTGGAACGGCAGGTAGATACCGCATATAGGAAGGTATGGTGGACTCATATGGAATAAATTTGGGGTTTATGGAGTTTGGATGCACAAGCAGTATTCCTGCTTAGTACAGGTGAAGGCTAGCAAAAGACTGGGAAGTGACCAACCGAGAGAGCGACAACAGTCATGAACATGCATTAAAATCAATTTACACCGAGTACAAGCATGAGTAGGATATAATCTACCATGAACATAAATATCGTGAAGGCTATGTTGATTTGTTTCAACTACACGCGTGAACATGTGCCAAGTTGAGTCACTCAATTCATTCAAAGGAGGATACCATCCCATCATACCACATCACAATCATTTTAATAGCATGTTGGCATGCAAGGTAAACCATTATAACTCATAGCTAATTAAGCATGGCACAAGCAACTATAATCTCCAAATGTCATTGCAAATATGTTTACTTCATAATAAGCTGAATCAGGAACGATGAACTCATCATATTTACAAAAACAAAAGTGGTCTAGTTCATACCAGCTTTTCTCATCTCGTCATTATTGCCTTTCACTTGCACGACCGAACAATGTGTATGATAATAATAGTGCACGTGCATTGGACTAAACTGGAATCTGCAAGTATTCAACTCAAGAGAGAAGACAAATTAATATGGGCTCTGAGTTAACTAAATAATCATGCATATGAGAGCCACTAAACATTTTCAATATGGTCTTCTACTCTCGACCCCCAAAGGAAAGAAAAGAAAATAAAACTATTTACACGAGAAAGCTCCCAACAAGTAAAAGAAGAACGAGAAATCTTTTTGGGTTTTCATTTTAATTTCTACTACAAGCATGGAAATTAAACTAACTATTTTTTTGGGTTTTCTTAAGGTTTATCAAACACACAAGAAGAAAGCTAGAAAAAGAAAATTAAACTAGCATGGATAATACAATAAAAGAGTATGAGCACCGACAGCTAGAATAGTGTGTGAACATGAATGTAAAGTCGGTGATAAATACGTACTCCCCCAAGCTTAGGCTTTTGGCCTAAGTTGGTCTATTGCCAAGGATAGCCTGGCTGATATCCATAGTTATAACTGGGGTCGTACTGAGATGCAGCAGCAAATGCCTCCTGAGCTGCGGCATGTTGGCGAGCCGCCTTCACTCTTCCCTCGTGTTAAGCTGCCTCCTCCCTAGTAACAACATATCTTCGTTTTGCCTGGTAATCAAAAAGGAAAGGAGCAGGGAGAGTAACATGGATAGAGCTATGTCTGTCAAAGATTAGTAGATACTGGAGGAACTGTTCATTTCTCAAAAGAAAATGATGTTTGACCATCGCGTCATAATCTAAATAAGCAGGAGGCAACTCCATATCCCCCTCTCGTGGGGCTATACCAAGATAATTAGTAACACGGGTCGCATAAATCCCTCCAAATATATCTCTAGACATGCCATTATTATGCAACCTACGTGCGACTATTGCCCCCAAGTTGTAATCTTTATTACCTAACACAGCACTCTTGAGGACACAAAGACCAGGGACACACATGTGACATGCTTCATCTTTACCGTTAATGCATCTACCAATGAAGAGAGCAAAATAATGTATTAAAGGAAAATGAATGCTCCCTATGGTAGCTTGTGGTATATCCCTAGATTCTCCCACAGTAATACTAGCAAGAAAGTCTTTATATTCAGATTTGTGGGGGTCATTAACATTGCCCCACTACGGGAGTTTGCAAGCAGTTGTAAAATCTTCTAAGTCCATGGTATAAGATTTATCATAAATATCAAACAGGACACTCTGAGAATTATGCAAAGATTTATATTTAAACCTTCTTACGAATGAATCAATCAATTGATAGTATTGAGGACACTTATATTGTAAGAAGTCCTCAAGATCGGCATTATGCACATATGTGTCAAATTCATCCTTAATGCCTGCTTTGACCATAAACTCGTCCGATGGCCACTCACAAGCTCGCACTTCAGCATCCCTTGGTGGTTCATCGTCTTGCTTACACATGGCACGCCTGGGTCCTTTCTTTATTGAGGAACCACCTTGATACATTCTCCTAGAGATATTTCTTTTTCTGAAAAATTTCTGAAATTTTAGTAACTTCAAAATAAAAGTGAATAAAACCAAATAAGATTGGTAGCAACTACTCCTACAAGTGCCTAGAGCCTATATCATGCATTAGAATTACTTGGGACCTCATAAATTTGACATGCAAGCTCAAGAACAGGGTCACCTATGCAGCAAAAATTTGCAATGAATAAAGCACTAGAACAAAAACTAATTGGACCAATGGAGGAGTCACATACCAAGCAACAATCTCCCAAAGCAGTTTTGTGAATGAAGCTTTGAGCAAGGAGATCGAAAATCACAGCAAAATGATCAAGAACTTGTGCTTGAGCTGGATGGGGATTTTTTTGGGAAGAAGATGGAGTGTGTGGGTGCAGGAATAAGTGGAGGGAGGCCACCATGGGCCCATGAGATAAGGGGGCGCGCCCTCCACCCTCGTGGCCTGGTGCTTGCCCCCCTGCAGTCTTTTCAGTGCCTAAAATCCTCAAATATTCCATAAAAAATCATACTAAATTTGCAGGGCATTTGGAGCACTTTTATTTTCAGGATATTTTTTATTGCATGGATAATTCAGAAAACAGACAGATAATACTATTTTTGCTTTATTTATTCTAAATAACAGAAAGTCAAAAGAGGGTACAGAAGGTTGTGCCTTCTAGTTTCATCCATCTCGTGATCATCAAAATGAATCCACTAACAAGGTTGATCAAGTCTTGTTAACAAACTCATTCCGAATAACATGGAACTGGAGAAATTTCGAATAATACTAGGTTACCTCAACGGGGATATGAACATCCCCAACAATAAGAATATCATACTTTTTCTTGGCAGTAGGAAGAGGAAATTCAAAACCTCCAGTAATGATAGTTGGAACTTTTCCAATAGAATTGATGCTATGAACTTGAGGTTGTTTCCTCGGAAAGTGTACCATATGCTCATTACCATTAACATGAAAAGTGACATTGCCTTTGTTGCAATCAATAACAGCCCCTGTAGTATTCAAGAAGGGTAGCCAAGGATAATCGACATACTATCGTCCTTGGGAATATCAAGAATAACAAAGTCTGTTAAGATAGTGACATTTGCAACCACAACAGGCACATCCTCACAAATACCGACATGTATAGCAGTTGATTTATCAGCCATTTGCAAAGATATTTCAGTAGGTGTCAACTTATTCTATTCAAGCCTACGATATAAAGAGAGAGGCATAACACTTACACCGGCTCTAAGATCACATAAAGCAGTTTTAACATAATTTCTTTTAATGGAGCATGGTATAGTTGGTACCCCGGGGTCTCCAAGTTTCTTTGGTATTCCACCCTTAAAAGTATAATTAGCAAGCATGGTGGAAATTTCAGCTTCCGATATCTTTCTTTTATTTGTAATGATATCCTTCATATACTTAGCATACATATTTACTTTAAGCATATCAGTTAAGCGCATACGTAAGAAGATAGGTCTAATCATTTCAGCAAAGCGCTCGAAATCCTCATCATCCTTTGTCTTGGATAGTTTACGAGGAAAAGGCATGGGTTTCTGAACCCATGGTTCTCTTTCTCTACCGTGCTTCCTAGCAACAAAATCTCTCTTATCATAACGTTGATTCTTTGATTGTGGGTTATCAAGATCAACAACAGGTTCAATTTCTACCTCATTGTTATTGCTAGGTTGAGCATCAACATGAACATTATCATTAACATTATCACTAGGTTCATGTTCATCACCTGATTGTATTTCAGCATTAGAAATAGAAATATCATTGGGATTCTCAAGTGTGTCTACAACAGGTTCACTAGAAGCACGCAAAGTCCTATCATTTTTATTTTTCTTCTTTTTAGAAGAAATATGTGCCTCTGAATTATTTCTCTGAGAATCCTGCTCGATTCTCTTAGGGTGGCCTTCAGGATACAAAGGTTCCCGAGTCATTCTACCAGTTCTAGTAGCCACTTTAACAGCAAAGTCATGTTTATTATTTAATTCGTCGAGCAAATCACTTTGAACTTTAAGTACTTGCTCAGCTTGAGTGCTAACCATAGAAGCATATTTGCTAATGAGTTTAAGTTCATCTTTAACTCTAGCCATATAATCACTCAAGCGTCCTATTTCGAAAGAATTATTCTTTAATTCTCTACCAACATAAGCATTAAACTTTCCTGTCTAGCCATAAAATCATCAAATTCATCTAAGCATGGGCTATGAAATTTAGTAGACGGGATTTCAACTTTATCAAATCTATAGAGAGAATTAACCTTTACTACCTGTGTCGGGTTATCAGGACAATGTGTTTCTTCAACAGGCGGTATATTAAGGCCATTTATTTCTTCAATAGGAGGTAAATTCTTAACATCTTCAGCTTTAATACCCTTTTCTTTCATTGATTTCTTTGCCTCTTGCATATCTTCAGGACTGAGAAATAGAACACCCCTCTTCTTTGGAGTAGGTTTAGGAATAGGCTCAGGAGTTGGCTCAATTGGTCCAGGAATTGCCTCAGGAATTGGCTCAGGGAGAGTCCAATTATTTTCATTAGTCAACATATTATTCAATAGCAATTCAGCTTGGTCGATTGTTCTTTTCCTGAAAACACAACCAGCGCAACTATCCAAGTAGTCCTTGGAAACATCGCTTAGTCCATTATAAAAGATATCAAGTATTTCATTTTTCTTAAGAGGATGATCAGGCAAAGCATTAAGTAATCGGAGAAGCCTCCCCAAGCTTGTGGGAGACTCTCTTATTTGATTTGCACAAAATTATATATTTCCCGCAAGGCAGCTTGTTTCTTATGAGCAGGAAAATATTTAGTAGAGAAGTAATAAATCATATCCTGGGGACTACGCACACAACCAGGATCAAGAGAATTAAACCAAGTCTTAGCATCACCCTTTAATGAGAACGGAAATATCTTAAGGATGTAATAATAGCGAGACTTCTCATCATTAGTAAACAGGGTGGCTATATCATTTAACTTGGTAAGATGTGCCACAACAGCTTCAGATTCAAGGCCATAAAAAGGATCAGATTCTACCAAAGTAATTATTTCAGATCAACAGAGAATTCATAATCCTTATCAGTAACACAGATAGGTGAAGTAGCAAAAGTGGGGTCAGCTTTCATTCTAGCATTAAGAGATTGATGCTTCTATTTAGCTAATAACTTCTTAAGATCATATCTATCGTTGCAAGCAAAAATAGCTCTAGTAGCTTCCTCATTCATAACATAACCCTCAGGAACAACAGGCAATTCGTAATCAGGGGGAGAACTTTCATCATCACTATCATCAACAATAGCATCTTCAATAATTTCATTCTCTCTAACCCTAGCAAGTTGTTCATCAAGAAATTCACCTAATGGCACAATAGTATCACGCACAGAAGTAGTTTCATCATAAGTATCATGCATAGCAGAAGTGGCATCATCAATAACATGTGACATATCAGAATTCAAAGCAGTAGCAGGTTTAGGTGTCGCAAGCTTACTAATAACAGAAGGAGAATTTAGTGCAGAGCTAGATGGCAGTTCCTTACCTCCCCTCGTAGTTGAGGACAAAATCTTAGTTCTTTCGTCTTTCAAGTTCCTCATAGTGACCAGCAGATATAAATCCCAAGTGACTCAAAGAATAGAGCTATGTTCCCCGGCAACGGCGCCAGAAATTAGTCTTGATAACCCACAAGTGTAGGGGATCGCAACAGCTTTCGAGGGTAGAGTATTCAACCCAAATTTATTGATTCGACACAAGGGGAGCCAAAGAATATTCTTAAGTATTGGCAGTTGAGTTGTCAATTCAACCACACCTGGATAACTTAGTATCTGCAACAAAGTACTTAGTAGCAAAGTAGTATGATAGTAATGGTAACAGTGGCAAAATTAAAGATAATAGTTTTGTAGTAATTGTAACAGTAGCAACGGAAAAGTAAATAAGCGAAGCACAATATGTGAAAAGCTCGTAGGCATTGGATCAATTATGGGTAATTATGTCAGATGCGATTCCTCATGTAATAGCTATTACATAGGGTGACACAGAACTAGCTCCAGTTCATCAATGTAATGTAGGCATGTATTCTGAATATAGTCATACATGCTTATGGAAAAGAACTTGCATGACATCTTTTTTCCTACCCTCCCGTGGCAGTGGGGTCCTAGTGGAAACTAAGGGATATTAAGGCCTCCTTTTAATAGAGAACCGGAACAAAGCATTAGCACATAGTGAATACATGAACTCCTCAAACTATGGTCATCACCAAGAAGTATCCCGATTATTGTCACTTCGGGGTTGTCGGATCATAACACATAATAGGTACCTATAGACTTGCAAGATAGGATCAAGAACTCACATATATTAATGAAAACATAATAGGTTCAGATCTGGAATCATGGCACTCGGGCCCTAGTGACAAGCATTAAGCATAGCAAAGTCATAGAAACATCAATCTCAGAACATAGTGGATACTAGGGATCAAACCCTAACAAAACTAACTTAATTACATGGTAAATCTCATCCAACCCATCACCGTCCAGCAAGCCTATGATGGAATTACTCACGCACGGCGGTGAACATCATGAAATTGGTGATGGAGGATGGTTAATGATGACGACGGCGACAAATCCTCCTCTCTGGAGCCCCGAACGGACTCCAGATCAGCCCTCCCGAGAGAGATTAGGGCTTGGCGGTAGCTCCGTATCATAAAACGTGATGAAACTTTCTCTCTGATTTTTCTCTCCGTGAAACGGAATATATGGAGTTGGAGTTGAGGTCGGTGGAGTATCAGGGGGCCCACGAGACAGGGGGCGCGCGCGCCCCCCACCCTCGTGGACAGGGTGTGGGCCCCCTGGCCTTGATTCTTTCGCCAATATTTTTTATATTTTCCAAAACTTATCTCCGGGGATTCTCAGGTCATTCCGAGAACTTTTGTTTTCTGCACAATAAACAACATCCTGGCTGTTCTGCTTAAAATAGCGTTAGTCCGGGTTAGTTTCATTCAAATCATGCAAGTTAGAGTCCAAAACTAGGGCAAAAGTGTTTGGAAAAGTAGATACGTTGGAGACGTATCAATCTCTGATAGGTATATAGATCAACGATGGCGAGGAAGTGGTATGCTGTGTATGTAGGGCATGTTCCGGGTGTGTATGATGAGTGGCCAGAGTGTCAGGCCCAGGTCTCTGGCTTCTCCGGCGGAAGCCAGAAAGGGTTTGATAGCAGAGCGGAAGCCGAATCTAGTTACTTGAGATTCGCGGCACAACAGGGGAATCAGAACCAGCGCCGCTTCAAAAACTACTACATAATACCGCTTTTGATCATCGTGATCGCTCTTATCTCGTATGTCATAGTTTAGGTAGATGATGAAACATGTGTCTACGGTGACAATGTAAGAGACATGTGATCATTAACTTGTATCGCTATTTCGAGATGATGATGAGATCGGCATCATTTGTGTTCGATAATGATGATATGATGAGACTATGTTGTGCCACTTCGATGATGATGATGATGAGACATTCATTTTTCATATAGTTTCAGTGTATGTGTATGTTGTAATTGTATAAAACCTGTAAAAATATGAATATAGCAAAATAAAAAAAGAAGAAAATACTAGTAGTAGCGTGGGGTTTTGGATTAGCAGCAGCGCTGCTTTACCAGCAGCGTTGGTTGTAGAGCCATGCTACTACTATTAGCAGTAGCGATGGACAGATGCGCTGTCACGACCGGTTTTTCAACAAAATACTTATTGAGAAATCGATCTTTTGATCCCAGTATAGGAAGAGTTATCCTTACTGGTAGACAAATACTTGAATACAGAAGGCTAGTAGCATCAAATATATTACAGGGTTGAGCTGAGGTTGCTCAACAATATATTACAAACACGCCAATATTGTACATAAGGGCTGTTATGACACAGAGGTGTGGTGACATGCTACTGACTCGAGACAAAAGTGGTGGTGGATAACATGACTCCTAAACTGGCAGCTCATCGAGCATCGAGGTGAGGCTCGATGAATTTATTTTGGGGTAGCGGAAGCGGATATAATACAGTGAACAAATCCAGGATCGCATGAGACTCACTGGGACTCCTCTAGGCGTCGGACTCGCTATCGAACTCTTCATCCATGAGATCGCCTTCATCAACATCTGGCCAAATCAACAAGCCAGGTGAGTACTTTGAAAGTACTCGCAAGACAGTTCGGACATAAGATATAACAAATGCATGCATGAATGCGTCATGAGCAAACTAACAATGCTTATTCAAATAATAAATAATTGCATGACATGATAAGTAAAAAGGAAGTCGGGCGGTAGTCGTCCTGAAATCCCAACAAATAACTAAAGACCGATCGGGTGTCTGGAGCGATGCCTCAAAAGGTAAACAAATAAATAGTCATGCCGCAGTTGGGCGTCTAAGCGACACCACATAAAGGGCTTATGTTGAAAAGTAAATGACAAGCGTGCCACAGTCGGACGTCTGAGCGACATCACAGAAAGGGCGTATATCAAAAGTAAATAACAAGTGTGCCACAGTCAGACTCTGAGCAACATCGCAGAAAGGGCTTATATCAAAAGTAAATAACAAGAGTGCCACAGTCGGACGTCTGAGCGACATCGCAGAAAGGGCTTATCTCAAAAGTAAATAACAAGAGTGCCACAGTCGGACATCTGAGCGACATCGTAGAAAGCGATTATATCAAAAGTAAATAACAAGTGTGCCACAGTCGGACGTCTGAGCGACATTGCAGAAAGGGCTTATATTTCATTTTTCATATCTGATAGATTCACGAAGATATAATAATCATAGGAAATATTCTACACATAATAATAAACGGGTTAGTCCATCCACGGAATAAACTTTTAACCGGACTTAACACTCATGTGGTTCACCAGAGTTTTGTCACTGTGACTGACATTTGACAAGATAAGATGAACACAGTACTTGGACATGTACAAGATGATTCAAAGGATTTTCTTGACTCTGCAGAGTTTGTACTAATTGCCCACAGCCAATGGATTTTTGTAGTCACGAAGGACTAGTTCCGTTTACGGTATTTCGGTAGAAACACATCTAACCAGTACACACCCATTCCACCTCACGATGCCAGGAATCACCCTAGACACGTCCAAGAAAAACTTTGAGACGGGGAGGTCACAACCTCGAATAGCATGGGATCAAATTTATATACGCACGCTCTAAGGGGTGCCCCCCACTCGGTCCCAACCAGAAACACCCATGCCCCCTGACTGGATGACGGGTGAGGGAGTCCTGGATTAGGGGGTGTCCGGATGGCCGGACTAAGACCTTTGGCCGGACTCCTGGACTACGAAGATACAAGATTGAAGACTCCGTCCCGTGTCCGGATGGGACTTTCCTTGGCGTGGAAGGCAAGCTTGGCGATACGATATGAAGATCTCCTCCCATTGTAACCGACTCTATGTAACCCTAGTCCTCTCCAGTGTCTATATAAACCAGAGAGTTTTAGTCCGTAGGACGAACAACAATCATACCATAGGCTAGATTCTAGGGTTTAGCCACTCCGATCTCGTGGTAGATCTACTCTTGTACTACCCATATCATCAATATTAATCAAGCAGGAGTAGGGTTTTACCTCCATCGAGAGGGCCCGAACCTGGGTAAAAACATCGTGTCCCTTGTCTCCTATTACCATCCGCCTAGACGCACAGTTCGGGACCCCCTACCCGAGATCCGCAGGTTTTGACATCGACATTGGTGCTTTCATTGAGAGTTCCGCTGTGTCATCACCATCAGGAAGGATGCCGCATCCCGTCTTTAAAGACGGCGTCGTTGCTAAAGGAGCTTTGGCTGTCGGCCAAACTCTCCGGCTAGGCAGGTTTTTGATGACCGCGAGTCTGGTCGCCGCGCCAACGATGACCTCTCGGGCCATCGAAGGCAATCTTCGCATCAGCTCGGAGCTCGCCGAGCAGTTAGATCCGATGGAGCTCTTCTCCCTGAACGAACTCTTGGATCACATCGCGGCCCTAGGAGTCGCTACTGATTAAGACCAGATTGGGCTTAAACCTGATCAGAGAGAGATTGACTCTCCCCAGATTACCCACCACGTTGAAGTGGTGGAAGAACAATGCGGCGAGCCTTCGCCTGCCCTAAGGACCAGATGCGTCCGGATTCCCGATCCCTCCAAGCCGGATACCCGCGAAGGGGAGGATGTCGCCCGAACCCTGAACCTAAAGTCAGGTAGCAGGCCCGATTCATTGAATAATATCCGAGAAAGCAAACTTCCGAATTTGGAAACCGCTCGGCCCCTGAATCTTACATCGGGCAGGGTTCCGGATTTATTTCCACCCGCCCACCCAACTATACGGGATTTATCCCTAATACGGCAAGAGTCTGGAGAAATAGTACACCACTACTGGGCCAGATTCCTCCTGGTTATGAATAGGATAAAGGACTGTCGTGAGAAAGAAGCAATTTCACTCTTCCTTAACAACTGCATGGACATCGGAATCCTCAACGCCATAAGTCGTCGCGAAATCGCACGATTCGCCAACTTGACATCCATAGTACGAAAGTACTGTGCGATTGAAAGCGTTCGGAAATCCAAAGATAAATTCTAGGACAATCCGGCCCTGAATATAACACGAGTCCGAAACAAAAGGGCGCATTATCGCCAGGCATCTGAGCCAAACATCAAAAAACAAAAACCCTCTACAGGGTACGGGACCGTATTGGAAGGATCGCTCAATGGACCCTGTAGAATTTATAATTCAGGGAAAGCCACACCAACGCACAGCCTCAGAGCATGTTGGATACTACGGCAGGTAGCCAGAAGCGGTGAGGAGCTTTTAACTCCAGCACCCGAAGAATACCTCCCCAGTACGGTGTCGACAGTCTTCGAGACGTTCACATCAAACAATGCAAGGAAATGAATGCTCCGCAACCTCGCCGAAATAAACCCATGGAGTGACACGGCTATCACCTTTAATGCCAGTGACGAACCTAAATTCCGGACAGCCCGAGCACCAGCCGCATTGGTCTTCAGTCCGATAGTGGACGGCTTCCGACTTACTCATGGAAGGCGGCAGCGGACTCAACCTCATCTACGAGGAAACCCTGCGAAAAATGGAAATTGACTGGAGCCGCATTGAGCGAAGCAACACAACTTTTAGGGGAATAATCCCAAGCCGAGAAGCGTGCTGTTCAGGAAAAATCACACTGGATGTGGTGTTTGGCACGCCGGACAATTACAGATCCGAGGAGGTCACGTTTCAAGTTGCCCCGTTCAGCAGCGGCTACCATGCTCTGCTAGGGCGAGAAGCATTACAATTTTCCAAGCCACACCCCATTACGGGTACATGAAGCTCAAAATGCCCGGGCCCAACGGAATCATCACTCTCGCAAGTGATCCAGGCATAGCGCTCCGCACTGAAAACAAGACAGCCGCACTGGCCCTAGAGGCATTATCTGAGGCCCTAGCGGCCGAGGAATTAACGGTGTTGCGCTCCACTGTGGACAGGGACGACGTGATACTAGACAAGAGATCCAAGTCCACCTCTTTTAAACCAGCGGACGAAATAGTCAAATTCCAAGTCCATCCAACAGACCCTACAAAAACGGCCTCCATCGGGGCACAATTAAAACCCGATGTAGACGCCGCACTCAGAGACTTTCTGCGAGAAAATTGGGACATTTTCGCCTGGCACCCCTCGGATATGCCAGGAATCCCACGCAGGCTGGCCGAGCACAGCCTGAACATCATAAAAGGGTTTAAACCCGTCAAGCAGACCCTATGGCGCTTTTCCGAACCTAAGAGACAAGCCATGGGAGAGGAGCTAGCAAAACTGCTGGAAGCCGGGTTCATCAGAGACATAAAACATCCGGACTGGCTAGCAAACTTGGTGATGGTACCAAAGAAGGACAAATCTTGGCGCCTATGTGTCGATTTCAAAGACCTAAACAAGGCTTGTCGAAAGGACCCTTTCCCACTCCCTCGAATTGATCAAATCATCGACGCCACCGCAGGACACGACTCATTGTGTTTCCTTGATGCATACTCTGGCTACCATCAAATTAAGATGGCAGAGTCAGACCAGGCCGCAACGGCATTCATCACCCCATACGGCCCATTCTGCTTCAACACGATGCCCTTCAGGCTCAAAAATGCCGGCACAACATATCAGCGCATGATTCAGACATGTCTGGCCAACCAGATCGGAAAAACAGTCGAAGCATACGTAGATGACATGGTCGTCAAAACAAAACACGTCGATACTCTAGTAGACGACTTGAGGCTCATGTTCGACAATCTCCGAACATATGACATTAAGCTCAACCCGGAAAAATGCGTTTTCGGCGTGCCAGCCGGAAAGCTCCTGGGCTTCATTGTATCCGGTAGAGGAATTGAAGCAAACCCAGCCAAGATCCGAGCTCTGTCACAATTAGATACCCCAAAGGACCTCAAACAAATACAAAAACTGAAAGGATGCCTGGCGGCTCTAAGCCGCTTTATCTCCCACTTAGGAGAAAAGGCATTACCCCTTTATCGCCTCCTACGGCGCACCGACCACTTCGAGTGGACGGAGGCCGCCACGGCCGGACTCGAAGAAATAAAAGCGATATTGGCAACAAATCTGGTCCTGGCCGTGCCCAACACGGGCGAACCAATGCTATTATACATCGCGGCAACCCATCAAGTTGTAAGCGCGGTGCTCGTCATCGAACGAGAAGCGGACGGACACAAGTTCCCCCTCCAAAAACCAGTGTACTACGTGTCCACTGTGCTAACTCCATGCAAGTCACGGTACCCGCATTATCAAAAGATAGCATACGTGGTGTTCATGGCATCCCGGAAGCTGCGACACTACTTTCAAGAGTGCTCCATAACAGTGGCATCCGAAGTACCCCTTAATGACATTATAAACAACCGCGACGCAACGGGCCAGATTGCCAAATGGGCCATCGAGCTCCTCCCATTTGACATAACCTACAAGCCAAGGCGAGCTATTAAGTCGCGGGTTTTGGCCGACTTCATTGCCGAATGGACTGAAGCCGAACTCCCTAAAGAATACGGCGCATACTCCAACTGGATCATGCACTTTGATGGCTCCCAAATGTTGGCTGGCCTGGGGGCTGGCGTCATTCTGACGTCCCCAACTGAGGACACAGTCCAATACATACTTCAGATAATGTACACGGATTCGAACAACGCAGCCGAATACGAGGCCCTTTTACATGGCCTCCGAATGGCAGTCCCATGGGCATTCAGCGCCTAGAGGTCCGCAGGGATTCAAATCTCGCAATATCCCAAATAAATGGAGACTTCGACGCCAAGGACCCGAAAATGGCAGCTTACCGCAACGCCATCTTAAAGATGTCAGTTCAGTTTGAGGGGCTCGAATTTCATCACTTAGCCCGGGAAAATAACCAAGCAGCAGACGTGCTGGCACGCATCGGCGCCAAGCGTGAGGCCGTCCCTCCCAACATCTTCCTAGAAAGGCTGTTCAAGCCATCTGTACCATGGGACGGAGAATCCGGAAACAATAGCCAGGACACAACTACACTGCCCCTCACCGAGCATCCTGAAACGATTGGGGGCTACGCCAACGAAACAACACCGTCAGCCCACGAAATAATGGCAGTCATTGCCCCTTGGACAGAGCCATTCCTAGCCTACCTAACTAGGCAGGAACTTCCCGAGGACCAAAACGAGGCCCGCTGCATAGTGCGGCGATCTAAAGCCTACAAAGTCCACAAGGGAGAGCTTTACAAGAAAAGCACAACCGGAGTCCTTCAAAGGTGTATCTCCGACGAAGAAGGACGAGACCTTTTGGCTGAAATCCATGCCGGACTCGGCGGCCACCACGCCACAGCCTGGGCCCTTGTAAGCAAGGCCTTCCATACCGGATTTTATTGGCCAACGGCCCGGGCAGACGCTCAGGACTTAGTGCAACAATGTGTTGGTTGCCAGTTATTCGCCAACCAAAGCCACATGCCGCCTACCGCCCTACAAACTATACCCATTACCTGGCCTTTCGCGGTCTGGGGGCTTGACATGGTCGGACCCCTTAAAGGAGGAACCCACAAGCAAAAATACCTACTGGTCATGGTGGACAAATTCACAAAATGGATAGAAGCCAAGCCTGTAAAGACGGCCGAATCCGGACCAGTGATAGACTTCATATCCGGGGTCGTACACCGTTACGGTGTCCCCCACAGCATCATAACCGAAAATGACACAAACTTCACGGCCGATGAAGTCAAACTTTGGTGCAAAAACATGGGCATCAAGCTCGACTATGCTTCAGTCTATCACCCTCAAACTAACGGTCAAGTCGAACGGGCCAATGGTCTCATTAGGAGCGGCATCAAACCCAGAGTAGTGCGATCCCTCAAGGAATCTGACACGCACTGGGTAGAGGAGCTTGACTCCATACTCTGGGGGCTGCGGACCATGCCGAATCGCACTACCGGATTCACACCATTTTTTATGGTATACAGCGCAGAGGCAGTACTGCCATGCGACATAATCCATGACTCACCTCGAGTGCGCATGTACGAAGAAAGAGAAGCCGAGCTCGATCGGCAGGATAGCTTGGACGCATTGGAAGAGGAGCGCGGCGTGGCAAAGGCTCGTTCCGCATTCTATCAACAGCAGGCTCGAAGATATCAAAGCAGAGAAGTATGGGCCAAAACATATAACGTTGGCGAACTAGTTCTACGCGTGCCGGACAAGAAAAAGGATAAATTAAAGCCCAAATGGGAGGGCCCCTTCATCATCGACCAAGTACTGACCGGTGGAGCGTACCGTCTGCGAGGCGCATCGGACAACCGACTCGAGCCGAACCCATGGAATGCAGCACACCTACGAAGGTTCTACGCCTAGCACCGGACTCTGTGTTCATCTCCTTCCCTCATCCCTTTGTTTTATTTTTTGTTTTTATTTTTGGCAGTCCGGGATTTTGTTCCTTCTCCCTCCCGCTTTTTTCTCACAAGCCCTTAGGGGCTCGCATGTGCAATATTCGCACGCACCCGACGCGCTACCTGCGCTCACAATATCTGGGGGCTTCTCTACCAAGAAGTTTATATAAAACGGGCCTCATGCCCAAAACATGTGTAATGCTTCCGCATGAACTTTTTATACACCATTATATGCATCGATATGACTTAAGTTTTGGCCAAGCTGGGTTGCCTGGCTCCTGTGCTTACCCCTACGTTCCCGTTCGTTCGGCTAGGTGGTAAAGGGAGCACCTCTGCGATTGTTACTGCTGGGTCAGCCGGATGTGTACCTCAGACTGGGTGAAGCCGAAAGCTAGCGTTCTTAAGGGAATATTCGGTCGGTGAACTAAAAGATGATCTTTCGTATTTACTCATTTGCCCCCAGATGCCTTTCTGCTCTTTCCGGCAGTTCGGACATGCACTTTAGAGCATGCCTCCCAGGGAAAGGAACCCCTAACGGAACTATTCTCTCTGGAAGATGTTTCTTACTAACCATGTAATATAACATAACTAGTTGGGCACTTGTCTGCTAAAGCACTTATGACCCCTACGCCTTGTCTCCATGCATGCCCCGGTTCTTACATAACCAAGAGGGTATTCGGACACACTCCGGACTATAGGGTCCAGAGGTCGAAGCGAAAAGGTCCGCAATGACAAACGATCTACAATCCGGCTAGAGGACATTTTTTATGTCATTTTTACATAGTCAATCCGACTAGGCATATTCTTCTTCAATGCCATCTAACAGGCGGTCTAATTTACAGTCCTGTTGGGAATACTTTGCAGCCAGCTCCACCTGGCCATATGCCAAGCTGACCGGGATATCCTTTCCGTCCGTACCTATAGGGCCGACCTCGGCCATGTGGTTTGGGTCAGCCTTCATGTACCGAGTCTTCACCATGGCCCAGGCCTCCCTGGCACCTTGACGGCAAGCCAATATCTTCCATAACCGGAAGCGCTGCCGCACTCCCTCCAGCTTCTTGGCAAGCTCCTCAAGGCCTTCGGGCACGGAGAGGGATGGCCACATAGCCTGGATGACGCCTTGCATTTCCTGCTGAACTCGCTCGTGTAGTTGCAACAACTCGGGAAGAAGGTCTCCCGATGAACCGGGCATTTCCTCCGCCGGACGACCCATCAGCAGACCTACAGACATAGCTCTGTCAATCGACTTCCTCGCCGAATTCTTTTTTCAAAGATTCATTCAAGCACTTACTAAAAATGCTGCATCGAAGTCGCCGATTCTCCTTCACGGCAGAAGACAGCTGAATATGAACATCTTTCAGTTCCTCGCCTAGCTGGGTATTGGCGTCTTGAAGCTTGTTCTTCTCTTGCCTCACCCTCGTCAGCACACTCTCGCCAGCCTTTAGTTGGCGTAGGAGTTGTTGCTGGTGCGGATTTACTCCGGCCTCATCTGCATTATTATAGTCAGGGTTGCACGCCTGCCGCATTACAAAACAGAGGTACCTTTCAAAGCACATATTACCTGCGGGCGTCCCCTTGACATTCTCTGAAGTGCCCAATGCGGCCTCGAGCTGAGCCTTGCACTCTTCGAGCTCCTGGGACAATTACGTGTTCTTCTTTGTAAGACACTGCATAGCACATGATCCTTCAAACAGTTATCTTCACTGTTTCAAGTCTCGGGAGCTACTGACATATATAACCTTCAATTCTACTCACATGTATGTCTTTCACATACTGCTCCGTGGCTCTGGCTAGACCATTTTGAGCAGCACGGAGATACGCATCTCCTGTATCAAAGGCGTCTAACACCTCTGGGGAAAAACACGCGTCACGAAGAACAGTCCGACGACGCCTGTGGTTTAGGGCACTCTCTACCTCTGAATTGGTGGCAGATAGCCCGTCGGCGCCCTCTGTCGGAGGAGCGCCCGAGGCGTGTCCCGTGTCCGCCTCTGTTTCCGGACCCGGCCTCGAACCTTGGCCGGCGGACATAGTCGGGCGGGCTCTCTTCTTTCTAAGAAAATCATGAGCATTAGTAAGACTCAAGGGCATAAACCCTAGGCGTTAAATTCGCACACCATACTATTGCGTCAGAATCTCGATCTGGTTCGCACTTCTTTTTGGCCCGCCTGGCTTCAGCGGCCCTTGTTGGCTGCCCACCGTGGGCTCGGCCTTCCGCCTCAAGGATTTACCCTGCGAAACGCTGTTAGTGCACGGCATGCAAGATAAAGCATGAGAATACTGGGACTTCGGTCTTAGTTACCTTGGAGGCTGGAAGTAGTCCGGGATAGTCGGCCGTGATGGCCACTAAGGAGTTATCCTTGCTCAATTGATGAAATACTCCATCAATCAACTCCATGAATAAGTCCGGATCTTCTTTGGAGTCCGGATCGAGGGACTGTTCCAGATCCTTGGGTTGTGGAGCAGGGTTGTTTATTTCCTTCACAGCCTGGCGCAGCTCCTGCGTTTAAACATTACTAGTCTAAGTACTCAACTACAGGATTTTCGAAAACGGATAGGCAAGTGAAAGTGTCCGCTCACCCAACTAGGAGGATTGCACATAGAGAATCCGCCTTCCGGGTTGACATGGAGGAATTCTTCATCTTCCCCCTTGTACAAAGCGGATAAGATTCTCGTTAATGTGGCGGCCGAATCTGGCCCCTTACGACCGCACCGGGTAGCATCATCCTCCCCGTTGAAATCCCACATGGGGTGGCCTCTGTATTGAAGCGGCTGCACCCCTCGCGTAATGCATATGGCCATGACCTTAATCATGGTCAGTCCGGAATGAGCCAACAACCTTATCCGGCTCATCAGGTACAAGACGTCTCTGTCAGCTTCCCTCTGAGGGTTCTGTGGGCGCCAACTCAGGCGCTTCTTCAATGGGACATTATTGAACTCGGGGAGGCCGATCCGTACAGGGTCCAGCAGGGGGACGTCATCTATATAAAACCACTCCGAGGGCCAGTCTTTGGACACCCTCTTTGGGGTGCCGGATGGATATCCGGTCCCGGCGATGCGCCATAGTTCGTCTTCGCCCCCTGATAAATAGACCCCTCCTGAGAATGAGGCACAAGGCAAAACAACCTCTTCCACAGCGCGAAATGGGCCTCAACACCCAAGAACAGCTCGCAGAGGGCCACGAAGCCCGCGATGTGCAAAATGAAGGCGGGCGTGAGGTTATGTAGCTGGAGGCCGTAGAACTCCAGCAACCCTCGGAGAAACGGATGAATTGGAAATCCTAGTCCTCTCATCAAATAAGGGACTAAGCATACCCGCTCTCCTTGAGAGGGATTGGGAACGCCCTCCGCCTGCTCTCCGCCGCTATAGGCAGCAATCCCGGCTCGAACTGGGACCATATATGCTGCGGGGAGAAGCCCCTTGGACTGAAGCACTACTAACTTGCTATGAGGGACGGAACACCGCCCCCAATCTCCGGGCCGAGGGCTGGAAGGGCGAGAGGAGGAGCAGCACCGACTGGCCATGATGGAATGGATCTCTGTCAGAGGCGCTCCGATGAAGTCTCGCGGAGGGAAGATGGTGCGAATTGGATCTAAATCCCCGTCTCTTTTATGGGCGGCTCATTAACGCAACCGGGAGGGGGGGGGGTAAGTGAAAAGAAAACCCCCTGGCTTTTCACATTCGCCTGACGAATGGAAGATGGTCATTTTGGGGCACAGAAGCCGGGGAGGACAGCACACACTAGAAGCCGGACACTATTCGACGGATACAGAGAATTTGCAGGAGAACCCGCCTTGCAATGCCGAAGACAACTTGCGCGCCGGACTCATCGTGATTGAAGCCTGGTTCGGGGGCTACTAAGGGAGTCCTGGATTAGGGGGTGTCCGGATGGCCGGACTAAGACCTTTGGCCGGACTCCTGGACTACGAAGATACAAGATTGAAGACTCCGTCCCGTGTCCGGATGGGACTTTCCTTGGCGTGGAAGGCAAGCTTGGCGATACGATATGAAGATCTCCTCCCATTGTAACCAACTCTGTGTAACCCTAGCCCTCTCCGGTGTCTATATAAGCCGGAGAGTTTTAGTCCGTAGGACGAACAACAACCATACCATAGGCTAGATTCTAGGGTTTAGCCACTCCGATCTCGTGGTAGATCTACTCCTGTACTACCCATATCATCAATATTAATCAAGCAGGAGTAGGGTTTTACCTCCATCGAGAGGGCCCGAACCTGGGTAAAAACATCGTGTGCCTTGTCTCCTGTTACCATCCACTTAGACCCACAGTTCGGGACCCCCTACCCGAGATCCGCCAATTTTGACACCGACAATGGGCTTTAATCCAGGGCCATGAAACCCTCATCACGGCCTCTCTATTTGGTGTGTACCATGAAAGCGGTTTGCAACTTAGTAAGCCATATCCCTTGGGGAAAACATGTGGTGGTACAGGAAGGGAAACGAATGGGAACGTGACTTGATTCACGTTGATACTGAAGTCAAATAGTCTGGCATAAGACTGGCATGCTACAACACTGCCATCTTACCCATTCTCATGCCGTCACATGGCCATGCAAACTTATATCCAACAACATATGGATTTTCGAAACTCACTTGCCTCATCTTTGCATGAAATATAACATTTATCGAAATGCTCATAAACATGCCATGAAACTACTAAATGCAAACATGCAACAACCACTCATCATATCAAAAGTTCAAACATGCTTGTCTGGTTCGGAGTAGTCGGAGTCTAGCTTGGCGAAGTTCGCGGTTCCGTCACCTCCTCTGGTACCTACGGTATAAGAAAATACGTACTTATCGTAAATACCGCGAGTGCACAGAAAAGTGTTCCAAATATTTTTCAAATAAATACGAAAAAAAACTAGATAGAAAAATAAAGATGACAGAAAAAGAATCAATCAAAAATTAGTTTCTGTTTAAAAGTTATAGAGGTTTTAAGTCTAGGGACTCATTTGTAATGAAACAGAAAGTTTCCACGGGCCAACTTAAAAAAAATGAAAACGGTTCGAAAAAGAGAAATCACTGACGAGCGGTCCCACCCGTCAGGTTTGAATTTTCAAAGGGGAGGAACAGAGCTCATCGGCGCCCGAGAGTTGCGGTGGTCGCTGGCGGCGATCCACGGCGAGTTGGGAGGATCGGAGAGTACCTACGTGCTCAGGGTGTCCTTCCACGTCGGTGGGTGGTGGTGGTGGTCGTCGGCGAGCACCACATCGACGGTGGTCCTTGCTCCGGCGGACGGCGGATCGGGTGGAGTTGGATCTCGTCGGGGAGGGCTGCGGAGGTCAAATTGAAGCCGGGATTAGGTCACTGGGTTCCCGAGGAGACTACTGACGAGGTTAGGGCGGCGAGGATGGCATCACCGGAGTGGATCGAGCTGGTGGCCGAGGCGGATCGGGGCGGCCGGAGTTGGGGGAGGAGACCTCCTCGAGGTCCTCCTAGTGGCTTGGCGGGGTACTAGTGGGGTGCAGTGGTGGTGCGTGCTCGAGAACGAGCTCGGGACTCCATTTTATAGGTGATCCGAGGCGGTGGCCGAGAACGGGGATCTGTGGCGATGGTTACGGCGGCGCTGTGCTTGGTCCGGGAGATTAGGAGGTTGATCATCGACGTGGAGGTCCACGGGATCCATTTAGCATCTAACCCTGGCTGGATTGGGCGTGCTGGGTGGTTTCGGCAGAACGGGGCGGCGCGGGCCCGTCGGTGGCAGAGGGCGCGCCTTGTGCTTGCCGGGCCACGGCGATGGTGCTGCGGTGTGTGCTGGCATGCATGAGGCCACGCGGAGGGCTAGGGAGCATTGGGCGGCGCAGAACGGCGTAGCGAGCCGGTGCTGGCTCCGTTGGCCGCCACGGGTGGCTCTGCCACCGCAGAAGCTGCCGGCGTCGGCGATGCTCGCCGCCACCGACACCTGCGTCTGTCCAAGAGGGCGTGCGGTGTTCTGGCCAGGGAGAAGGGGCCGTGCGCAATGCGCCAGGGTGCACGGGTGATCGGTGGCAAGTCACTGACGAAAATGACACTGAAGATAACTCTGAACTCTGAATTTTACTGAACGTGCAGAGGAACAGTGTCGGCCAAGTGTTTGATGAAATGATTCGAGCATGAGAAAAATTTATCTGGGACTGATCTTTGGTGTCGTGGTCTCTCAAAGCACCTGGGGGCTGCCTGAATTTTGGTGGAATATTTGGAGAAAGCAAAATATGAATTTCACCAAAAATGATGAATCTGGTCCAAACTTGCAAAGGTTGAAACTTGAAAATTTTGAAAATTGAAAGAGTGGATCTTGATGGGTCCAGGTTGTGGGTGCTAAGGACTATCCAGAGGAGTTGGTTTGAGACAGGATGTTTGAAAAGTAAATCAGGCACTTCCTTTGTAAAGTAAATCAGGCACTTCCTTTGTAAAGCATCTAGGCTTAGAATAAATGACAGAATTGTTTTGGGGAGAAAAATAAATGGATTAAAATCCGAAAATGGATTGAACTTGTTGGGACAGGATGTTTGGATTGCCCCAAAGTGGAGGGAGGTTTTTTTGGGAGAATTTACCACATGAGGCATGGTAAAAACCAAGGATGGTTCAAAACAAAAGAGTAGCTCCAAAACCCTTAGGGTTTTCTTTTAAAAGAAACTAAAATCCAAGAAATGTTTTTGAGATGGGGAAACTCAGAAGAAAGGTTTTTAATAACTAAATAACAGGGTTGCAGAAGATCAAAAATCAAAGTCCTTGCCAAGGGGAAAAGTTTTGAGAGAGAGAGGTTTTAGGAAGGACTTAAATGGCCTTTTTTCAAACCAAGCAAGGTTTTTGTTGAAACTTTTTTTGGAGTGTCACAACACCTACCCCCTTAGGAAAAATCTCGTCCCCGAGATTTTAGCTGATTCTCAAACAAGTGTGGGTGCTCTGTCCGAAGAAAATCTTCTCTTTCCCAAGTTGCTTCATTCTTGGTGTGATTGCTCCACTGAACTCTGAAAAACTTAATGGTTTTCTGTCAGGTCCTCCTTTCAGACTCCTCTAATATTTTTATTGGACGTTCCCGGTAGGTGAGGTCTGGTTGCACGTCAATGTTTTCATGGGATACTTGCTTCTCTGGGTTGCTCACGTACTTCCTCAACTGCGAGACGTGGAACACGTCGTGGACATCGGATAATTCTTCGGGTAAGTCTAGCTGGTAGGCTACCATGCCTCTTCGGGCCACTATACAGAATGGTCCGATGAATCTTGGTGCTAGCTTTCCCTTAACCTTGAATCGTTGCAGGCCCCTCATAGGAGATACTCGTAGGTACACAAACTCTCCGGGTTCAAAATTGATTCCCCGATGCTTTCGATCGTAATAACTCTTTTGTCGACTTTGAGCGGTCTTGAGTCGATCCCTAATCATCTTAACTTTTTCCTCAGCCTCCTTGAGCATATCTAGGCCGAAGATATGGCTGTCTCCGGTTTCTGACCAATTTAGTGGTGTACGACATCTTCGCCCGTACAGAGCTTCAAATGGTGCCATTTGCAGGCTGGCCTGGTAGCTGTTGTTGTATGCGAACTCTGCGTATGGCAAGCTTTCTTCCCAACTGGTCCCATAGGTGAGGACACATGTTCTCAGCATGTCTTCTAGAATTTGGTTTACGCGTTCTGTCTGTCCACCGGTATGGGGATGGTATGCGGTACTGAGAGCTAGTTGAGTTCCTAGTGCCTGTTGTATGTGATCCCAAAACCTAGAGACGAATTGTGTGCCTCTGTCAAATATTATAGTCTTTGGGACCCCATGCAGGCAGACGACACGGAGGTACTCGACAAGCATCTCAAAAGCCTCGTCTTGCTCTCCTCTAGGGCAAGCGAATGAGTAGTGACAGGTGTATGGCACGTGGCATGGAAGGTAGCGGTAGCGGCGAGTCTTCATTGAAGGAAGAACATCCCGGAGACGAGCTATCGCCTCACGGGCAGCCATCTGCATAGCATGCCTCTCCGTAGGCATGGCTCTCCCCAAGAACCGGAAGCGGCGTAACTCAACACACCCTCCCTTGAATTGCACCGCGGCCTGGTGCATGGTCAGACTGTCGTTGATCTTGTGTGGGTAGAGTGTGAAGACTGGGCGCACTGATGGCCCCATCATGACCTGGACGATGAAGGAGAGGAGTTTGACAAACCCCTCAGGCACGTTGGCGAACACCTGTGACTCACAGTCGTTGCCAGCCATCTACAAAAGTAGGCAAAAATTCTGAATGGCCAGATCATAAATTTATGCTGACTGTCAGAAAATGACTACATTTGTAAAAATATGAATAAACTCTACTATGCTAATAACCGATTAGCGATTGCACCTAGTGGCTTCCTACAGTCAGCCTGGCTCTAATACCAAGTTTGTCACGACCGGTTTTTCAATAAAATACTTATTGAGAAATCGATCTTTTGATCCCAGTATAGGAAGAGTTATCCTTACTGGTAGACAAATACTTGAATACAGAAGGCCAGTATCATCAACTATATTACAGGGTTGAGCTGAGGTTGCTCAACAATATATTACAAACACGCCAATATTATACATAAGGGCGGTTATGACATAGAGGTGTGGTGACATGCTACTGACTCGAGACAAAAGTGGTGGTGGATAACATGACTCCTAAACTGGCAGCTCATCGAGCGTCGAGGTGAGGCTCGATGAATTTATTTTGGGGTAGCGGAAGCGGATATAATACAGTGACCAAATCCAGGATCGCACGAGACTGACTGGGACTCTTCTAGGCATCGGACTCGCTATCGAACTCTTCATCCATGAGATCGCCTTCATCAACATCTAGCCAAATCAACAAGCCAGGTGAGTACTTTGAAAGTACTCGCAAGACAGTTCGGACATAAGATATAACAAATGCATGCATGAATGCGTTATGAGCAAACTAACAATGCTTATTCAAATAATAAATAATTGCACGACATGGTAAGTAAAAAGGAAGTCGGGCGGTAGTCCTCCCGAAATCCCAACAAATAACTGAAGACCGATCAGGTGTCTGGAGCGACGCCTCGAAAGGTAAACAAATAAATAATCATGCCGCAGTTGGGCGTCTAAGCGACACCACATAAAGGGCTTATGTTGAAAAGTAAATGACAAGCGTGCCACAGTCGGACGTCTGAGCGACATCACAGAAAGGGCGTATATCAAAAGTAAATAACAAGTGTGCCACAGTCGGACGTCTGAGCAACATCGCAGAAAGGGCTTATATCAAAAGTAAATAAACAGTCGGACGTCTGAGCGACATCACAGAAAGGGCGTATATCAAAAGTAAATAACAAGTGTGCCACAGTCGGACGTCT
>NC_041381.1:555953562-556024249 GCF_002162155.2 Triticum dicoccoides
GGACGTCTGAGCAACATCGCAGAAAGGGCTTATATCAAAAGTAAATAACAAGAGTGCCACAATCGGACGTCTGAGCGACATCGCAGAAAGGGCTTATCTCAAAAGTAAATAACAAGAATGCCACAGTAGGACGTCTGAGCGATATCACAGAAAGGGCTTATATCAAAAGTAAATAACAAGTGTGCCACAGTCGGACGTCTGAGCGACATCGCAGAAAGGGCTTATATTTCATTTTCCATATCTGATAGATTCACAAAGATATAATAATCATAGAAAATTTTCAACACATAATAATAAACGGGTTAGTCCATCCACGGAATAAACTTTTAACCGGACTTAACACTCATGTGGTTCATCGGAGTTTTGTCACTGTGACTGACATTTGACAAGATAATATGAACACAGTACTTGGACATGTACAAGATGATTCAAAGGATTTTCTTGACTCTGCAGAGTTTGTACTAATTGCCCACAGCCAAAGGATTTCCATAGTCACGAAGGACTAGTTCCGTTTACGGTATTTCGGTAGAAACACATCTAACCAGTACACACCCATTCCACCTCACGATGCCAGGAATCACCCTAGATAAGGTCCAAGAAAAACTTTGAGATGCGGAGGTCACAACCTCGAATAGCATGGGATCAAATTTATATACGCGCGCTCTAAGGGGTGCCCCCCTCTCGGTCCCAACCGGAGACACCCATGCCCCCTGACCGGATGACGGGTTTAATCCAGGGCCATGGAACCCTCATCACGGCCTCTTTATTTGGTGTGTACCAGGAAAGCGCTTTGCAACTTACTAAGCCATATCCCTTATGGAAAACATGTGGTAGTACAGGAAGGGAAACGAATGGGAACGTGACTTGATTCACGTTGATACTGAAGTCAAATAGTCTGGCATAAGACTAGCATGCTACAACACTGCTATCTTACCCATTCTCATGCCATCACATGGCCATGCAAACTTATATCCAACAACATATGGATTTTCGAAACTCACTTGCCTCATCTTTGCATGAAATATAACATTTATCGAAATGCTCATAAACATGCGATGAAACTACTAAATGCAAACATGCAACAACCACTCATCATATCAAAAGTTCAAACATGCTTGCCTGGTTCGGAGTAGTTGGAGTCTAGCTTGGCGAAGTTCGCGGTTCCGTCACCTCCTCCGGTATCTACGGTATAAGAAAATACGTACTTATCATAAATACCGCGAGTGCACAGAAAAGTGTTCCAAATAATTTTCAAATAAATATGACAAAAAACTAGACAGAAAAATAAAGATGACAGAAAAAGAATCAATCAAAAATCAGTTTCTGTTCAAAAGTTATAAAGGTTTTAAGTCCAGGGACTCATCTGTAATGAAACAGAAAGTTTCCAGGGGCCAACTTAAAAAAATAGAAAACGGTTCGAAAAAGAGAAATCACTGATGAGGGGTCCCACCCGTCAGGTTTGAATTTTCAAAGGGGAGGAACAAAGCTCATCGGCGCCCGAGAGCTGCAGTGGTCGCCGGCGGCGATCCACGGTGAATTGGGAGGATCGGAGCGTACCTACGTGCTCAGGGTGTCCTTCCGCGTCGGTGGGTGGTGGTGGTGGTCGGTGGCGAGCACCACGTCAATGGCGGTCCTTGCTCCGGCGGACGGCGGCTCGGGTGGAGTTGGATCTCGTCGGGGAGGGCTGCGGAGGTCAAATTGAAGCCGGGGTTAGGTCACTGGGTTCCCGAGGAGACTACTGACGAGGTTAGGGTGACGAGGGTGGCCTCACCGGAGTGGATCGAGCTGGTCGCCGAGGCGGATCGGGGCGGCCGGAGGTGGGGGAGGAGACCTCCTCGAGGTCCTCCTAGTGGCTTGGCGGGGTACTGGTGGGGTGCAGTGGTGGTGCGTGCTCGAGAACGAGCTTGGGACTCCATTTTATAGGTGATCCGAGGCGGTGGCCGTGAACGGGGATCTCCGGCGATGGTTACGGTGGCGCAGTGCTTGGTCGAGGAGATTAGGAGGTTGATCATCGACATGGAGGTCCACGGGCTCCGTTAACATCTAACCCTGGCTGGATTGGGCGTGCTGGGTGGTTTCGGCAGGACAGGGCGGCGCGGGCCCGTCGGCGGCAGAGGGCGCGCCCTGTGCTTGCCGGGCCACGGCGCCGGTGCTGCGGTGTGATCTGGCATGCATGGGGCCACACGGAGAGCTAGGGAGCGTTGGGCGGCGCAGAACAGCGTAGCAAGCCGGTGCTGGCTCCGTTGGCCGCCACGGGTGGCTCTGCCACTACAGAAGCTGCCGGCGTCGGCGATGCTCGCCGCCACCGACACCTGCGTCCGTCCAAGAGGGCGTGCGGTGCTTTGGCCAGGGAGAAGGGGCCATGCGCAATGCGCCAGGGTGCACGGGTGATCGGTGACAAGTCACTGACGAAAACGACACTGAAGATAACTCTAAACTCTGAATTTTACTTCAAGTGCACAGGAACAGTGCCGGCCAAGTGTTTGATGAAATGATTAAGGCATGAGAAAAATTTATCTGGGGCTGATCTTTGGTGTGGTGGTCTCTCAAAGCACCTGGGGGCTGCCTGAATTTTGGTGGAATATTTGGAGAAAGGAAAATATTAATTTCACCAAAAATGATGAATCTGGTCCAAACTTGTAGAGGTTGAAACTTGAAAATTTTGAAAATAGAAAGAGTAGATCTTGATGGGTCCAGGTTGTGGGTGCTAAGGACTATCTAGAGGAGTTGGTTTGAGATCAAAACTCAAAGTAAATCAGGCACTTCCTTTGTAAAGCATCTAGGCTTAGAATAAATGACAGAATTGTTTTGGGGAGAAACATAAATGGATTAATATCCGAAAATGGATTGAACTTGTTGGGACAGGATGTTTGGATTTCCCCAAAGTGGAGGGAGGGGTTTTGGGAGAATTTACCACATCAGGCATGGTAAAAACCAAGGATGGTTCAAAACAAAAGAGTATCTCCAAAACCCTTAGGATTTTCTTTTAAAAGAAACAAAAATCCAAGAAATGTTTTTGAGATGGGGAAACTCAGAAGAAAGGTTTTTAATAACCAAATACCAGGGTTGCAGAAGATACAAAAATCAAAGTCCTTGCCAAGGGGAAAAGTTTTGAGAGAGAGAGGTTTTAGGAAGGACTTAAATGGCCTTTTTCAAACCAAGCAAGGTTTTTGTTGAAAATTTTAAAAAAAAATTGGAGTGTCACAGGCGCGCTACTACAAGACATAGGTAGCAGTAGCGCTGGTTGAAACAAGCACTACTGCTAAAAAATAGCTGTAGCACCATAGCAGTAGCGCGCCTACCCATGCTACTAATAGCCAAAAAACCAGCACTACTGGTAAGGGTTTTCCTAGTAGTGCTTGGTGGACCTATGAACAATTGTTCATGATCTTTTGGTGAGCTATTGTGCTATCCTATGTCTGATTCTATGTCCGGTCAGCTGATCTATGTAGTTTGATCGACGTTGCATGATTTAGTATGGATATAGGGGTTCGGATATGAGATGCACATATGTGGACGACGCGATTTGAGGGGTGCCCGGTCAGTGCCCACGGACGTGCCAGGGCGCGTCTGTGGGCGTTTGAGGGCCAGATTTGCCAAGTCCGGCTGTAGATGCTCTAAGGCCATCTTCAAAAATTGGTCTCAATATCCGTGCACGGATCCGGATACGAGCTTGCAGCCATCCAATTCTATGCATCAAACATCCATCCTTGTTTTCCATTTTAAAAAAGTTCGAAACACTCCAAAATAACTATAAACAAGCATAATTTTTTGAGTGTTGAAATACTCAAATGTGACATTAGTTTAAATTTAAGTACTACAATCCGAACATTAACTTTTCAATAAGTAGTCAAATTTGAATTCAACTTCTGCTCTAGTTGTCCCCTTTAACTACCCACGGATGCTTAACCAGATCGTTGTTCTTAAGATGCTGATTTTGTCGATGCATTTGGACAAACTCCTCAAACATGGACGGATTCTTAGTTGGAAGTTCGATAGGATCACCCATGTTCGCAAATTCCAGACCTCCGACAACTCGTTCAACATCATCCTCCACAGTCATGTTGTGCATGATCACACAAGATGTCATCATCTCCCACAAGTGACGGTGTCCTGCATAAGGGGGTACTAACCCAGCCGGCCCATACTCCTCGGGTTGGGCCAGCAAGCCTTCATTTGTGATCAAGATGGACTCCGGAAGCCGTATGGAGGATGCGTGATCAAGATTGCCTCCCCTGAAGGCTTGGCGTATACTCCAAGATCTCTGCCGCCGCTAGCTCCTAGTTACCGACCTTGTAACCCTAGATACCCTCCTTGGTGTGTATATGAGCCATAGTATTTAGCACGTAGAGGGGACATCAACACAAAATCATTCACCTAGCCCTAGAATTAGACCACACATTACGATCTCAAGGTAGATCAACTCTGTATTCGATACATCGTCCTCAATATAAACAAGAGTAGGACGTAGGGTTCTACCTCCATCAAGAGGGCCCGAACCTGGGTAAAGATCGTCTCCTTCATTCCTGTTACCCTCAATCCGAGATCCACAGCTCGAGACCCCCTATCCTAAGTGTAACGCCCCGGATCCGACGCCAGGTGTCTTCCAGTTATTCGTTGTTGTTGCCATGTCATTTGCTTGCGTGTTGCATTTTGCCATGTCATCATATGCATTTCATCTGCATGTTTTTCAAAACTTGCATCCGTCTCGGTCTCCCAGTTCTCTTTGCTATCCGTTCTGAGCCCAGACACACTCGCACGCGCCTGTCGCCCCTCTCAGACCCTGTTTCGTGAGCGGGATAAAAACGTTCTCGAAATGGGCCGAGGTTTGCCCAGTGGCCTTGGTATATCACCGGTAGACCGCCCGTCAAATTTCGTTCCATTTGGAGGTCGTTTGATGCCCCAATGATAACCGAGTTAACCGAAACCCCTCTCTCTTTGCAGCCCAGCACCCCTCCAAACAGCCCACCTAGCCCATCTAACTCCCCTCCATGCTCTCCGTCGTTGGATCATGATCGTGTGGGCGAAAACCGCTCCCCATTTGGACTCTCCTAGCTCCTTCTACCTATAAACATGTCCTCCCCATCCAAATTCGCACGCAAACCCTACCTTCCTCTTCCTCGCGCCGCCGGATGTTTCCTCCCTCTCGCTCGGACATGTCCGCCATCGCCCCACACCCAATCGCCGCGCGCCACCTGTCCCTGCGCCGCCCTCCGCCGCCGCGCCACCTGTCCCTGCGCCGCCCTCCGCCGCCACGGCCCGTGAGGCCCATGGCCGGCCTGCCCGCGCCCGCGCCAGGGCCGAGACGCCCGAACCCCGCGCCCTCGGCTCCAGCGCCGCCACCCGCCTCGTCTTCGCCCGGCCGCCGTGCGTTGTCCGCCACCACACCGAGCCCCGTGCCGGACCGCCCGCTCCTTCGCCGTCCCTCGCCGGCGCCGCCATGTGCCCACCGTCCGGCCGCGCCGTGCGCCTCCCTGCCTCCGTCGGCGCCGGATCCGGTGAGATCCGGCCGGATCCCGCACCCCAGCAAGCTCCTCCCGCAACTCCGGCGAGCCCCGCATCTCCGGCTGCCATCTTCCTCCACTCCGGCGATAACTTCGGAGAGATCTTGGAGGGTGGACGAGATCCACCACTCCCTCCATCCAAACACGCGCCCTCGTCCCCGGATCGCTCCGTCCCGGATCCCCTCGTCCCGTTTCCCCAAGGTCCAATTTTTCACTAAGTCCCCAGATCTGCTACATTTTGTGCACATGTTCGTCATGCGATAACTTCTTGTGTGCTGCTCCGTTTTGCGTGCTTAATGCATAAAAATGTTCATCATGTGATGCTTTTCATTTCATTCCATTATGCCATGTTTGTTTGAGTCCATATTGATGCCCTAATCACCGTTGGAAAAGTGCTATATGATCTTAACCTGCTGAAATTGTTATAACTTGATGTTTTGTCTTTTTCATTGCACTTTGTGTGTGCATCTTATGAGCATGATGTCTACATGTTTTGGGAGCATATTCGTGCCATCTTTACAGTGGTGCAATCCATGTATTTTTGTGAGTTTTGTAGTGAGTGCATCAAGCTTGTGAAGTAGGGTACTTGCTGTTACTGTTTTGCTAGGCTGAAACTGCTATATCATGATGCTATGTAAACCTGCTGCTGCAAGTCATTCTATGCATAATATGGAGATTTTCACTAAGGATGTATTGTTACACATGTTATGGCATGGCGTAGCGTGTTGTAATCTTGCTCTCAAATTGCTAAATAATGTTGATGTCAGCCTGCTAACATTAAGTTCAATTTTGCCATGTGTTTTGCTAGTGATCCATGCACCCCATGAACTTGCTCTTGCCGTACTTAGCTTCATAAATGTGTCTTCTTACTGTTGGTCACCTTGTGATGGCATGTACTGTTCTGTGGTGAGCTGTACAAGCTCACCAACATGCCTACTTATCGTTGTTCCTGTCATGTACTGTTATTCTGAATCTGTCATATCATTTGCCATGTTTGCATGGATCCTACCATCTTTTCTGTTGATCTTTGGAATAAGTTCAGTAAGGAAATATTGTTAAGTGCTTTTAGTAATAGCATCCCATGCCTTTTTTTGCCATGATAAGTTCATGTAGCATGTTGTTTGATAGCTCTAAACTTTGCAACCTGATGTTATTTCTGTCATGTCCAATGAATTTCTGCCAACTCTGTGAAACTGTTATTATTTGCAATATTGCCATGTCCTTTTGAGCATGTTCTAGTGATTTCTGGTGGTAGCTCAGTGTTCATGTTTTTTCATGCTTTACCTACACATCAAGTCCATGCCTTTTGTATTCATGTTGGGGGTGCTGTAGCATATTACGTGATGCTTGCAAGATGCCTAGTTGCTGTTTTGGACAGATTGTTGTTATGTCTTGTTTGGAGTGTATGTGTTGCACTGTTGCTCCGTTTTGAGCATGCTCTATATGAAACTTACTTAGATTTGCGTATAGTTTCATCTTATCATGTTGCATCCATGTTTTGAGAGTGTTTGCTTGATGTTTGAATGCATTTTGCATCAATGCCATGTTTAACTTGTTTTGCTCATATCTTCTAGGTCGTAGCTCCAAACTAATTGAACTTTATATGTAACTTGACTAGAATTTCGTGTAGATCATCTTGGTGCATCTTAACTTGCTGTTTAACAACTTGAACATAAGGTTTATTCAGATCTGGACCAATTTATAAATTTGCATATGAGGACTTACCGGAATTGTTATATGTTGTTTCCGGCCCCATTTAAACTTGCTTTCATGTGTTGCTCTTGTATGCATCATCTCTTGCCATGAGTAGCTGCATATAGCCTTTGTCATGCATCATGCTTGGTTGAGCATCTTGCCATGTTTATTTGTTGTGTGTTTACCTTGTTGTTTGCTTCTTTCCGGTTGTGCTTCTTCTCGTTAGTTCCTGTTTTGTTGCGATCATGAGGATTCGTTTGTCTACGCTTGGTTCGTCTTCGTGGCTTCATATTCTTCATGGACTCGTTCTTCTTCCTAGCGGGATTTCTGGCAAGATGACCGTCACCTTGGATCTCACTACTATCATTGCTATGCTAGTTGCTTCGTTCTATCTCTATGCTGCGCTACCTATCACTTGCTTATCAAGCCTCCCAAATTGTCATGTCAGCCTCTAACCTTTTCAGCCTTCCTAGCAAACCGTTGTTTGGCTATGTTACCGCTTTTGCTCAGCCCCTCTTATAGCGTTGTTAGTTGCAGGTGAAGTTGAAGATTGCTCCATGATGGACAGGATTATGTTGGGATATCACAATATCTCTTATTTAATTAATGCACCTATATACTTGGTAAAGGGTGGAAGGCTCAGCCTTATGCCTGGTGTTTTGTTCCACTCTTGCCTCCCTAGTTTCCGTCATAGCGGTGTTATGTTCCTTGATTTTGCGTTCCTTACGCGGTTGGGGGATTTATGGGACCCCCTTGACAGTTCGCTTTGAATAAAACTCCTCCAGCAAGGCCCAACCTTGATTTTACCATTTGCCTACCTAAGCCTTTTTCCCTTGGGTTTCTGGAGCCCGAGGGTCATCTTTATTTAACTCCCCGGGCCAGTGCTCCTTCGGGTGTTGGTCCGAACCGAGCCGCATGCGGGGCCACCTCGGGGAAACTCGAAGTCTGTTTTTACTCATAGCCTATCTCATACGGTGTGCCCTGAGAACGAGATATGTGCAGCTCCTATCAGGATTTGTCGGCACATTCGGGTGGTCTTGCTGGTCTTGTTTTACCATTGTCAAAATGTCTTGTAAACCGGGATTCCGAGACTGATTGGGTCTTCCCGGGAGAAGGAATATCCTTCGTTGACCGTGAGAGATTGTGATGGGCTAAGTTGGGACACCCCTGCAGGGTATAAACTTTTGAGAGTCGTGCCCGTGGTTATGTGGCAGATCGGAATTTGTTAATATCCGGTTGTAGAAAACTTGACACCAGATTCGAATTAAAACGCATCAACCGTGTGTGTAGCCGTGATGGTCTCTTTTCGACGGAGTCCGGGAAGTGAACACGGTTTTGGGTTCTGTTTGACGTAAGTAGGAGTTCAGGATCACTTCTTGATCATTGCTAGATTCACAACCATTCCGTTTGGTTCTCTTCTCGCTCTTATTTGCGTATGGTAGCCACCATATATGCTTAGCCGCTGCTGCAACCTCACCACTTATCTTTTCCTTACCCTTTAAGCTTTGCTAGTCTTGATACCCATGGAAATGGGATTGCTGAGTCCTCGTGGCTCACAGATTACTACAACAATAGTTCCAGGTACAGGTTATGAGATGATCATGACGCGAGAGTGATGTTACTTGTTTTGGAGTTCTTCTTCTACTTCTTCTTCGACCAGGGGATAGGTTCCAGGTCGGCAGCCTGGGCTAGAAGCTGGATGTCATTTGAGCTTCTGTTTGTGTTTCATCTGTAGTCGGATGTTGCTCTTATGTATGATGATGTTGTATTCGTGTGGCTTTGTATGCCTCTTGTATGTAACCCCAACTTTTATGTAATGTTGATGTAATGATATCCACCTTGCAAAAGCGTATCAATATGCGGTTCTATCCTTGGTGGGACCTTCGAGTCTCTTTAGGATAGTATCACATATTGGGCGTGCCACTAAGGTGTGCTAGTTTTAACACCGACACTGGTGCTTTCATTGAGAGTCCAGCTGCACGATCACCAGATGGATCGATGACTCATCTGCAAACCAACTGCTCCAATGACCTCGGGTGCGTTTTCGGCCCCGGCCAGCTTTTTGTGTTTGGTAGCATGGTCTTTTGCACCGACTTGACAGGTCATCTAGCCTCGGCCAAGAACTACGTCCAGGTCGGATTGTGACCTTTGGCAGCCTCGAGTACACTGCGGACTCCCGTGGTGAGCTCGTCCTATCGGGATGGGCCTCTGGCCGAACCGAGAACCCATCTAGCACCGGGGGCTCGACCTCGGAGCCGATCTCCATCGCTGCATCGTGAAAGACCCCCGACATGACTACTTCGGCCGATGCCATTCTAATCTCAGCCCTGGATGTAGATCTGACCCCACTTCGGGAATCACGTCAGGATTGGACCTGACCTCAGCGCAGATTCCAGAATCACTCTCGGACACCCTTTGCACCGAAGACACGTCAAGTTACCGGCCGGGCATACTTTGAGTTAGCCCTGCCTACAACCTAGTAATGAATCCGGAAGAGCTATCTCACCTTAATGAGATGCTTGAATGTATCCAGAGCATGTCCATCTTGGACGGTAATACTTTGGTTTATAACTAGGTCAGACTTAAAGCTGACGATCGGGAAATTTACATTCCACTCACCACCCTCCTAGTCGCCACGATCGACGATTTAACCGGCGTACTAGACTATGGTGAAGCCACAGACATGGATGAGGATGTCGATGGCCCCACAGAAGACACTTTGCCCCTGGTTAACACCGACATGTGGACTGCTTAATCTACTTACGATGTCTACATGGTGGACACCCCAAACACCCCTCCAAGACGTCGCGAAGACGCAAAAGAGACAATGGTGGGAAACATAGCGGCAATAATGCAACGGCCGATAAAGGTGACGCAGAAGCCGGTGATGCTGATAACCCCGAGAGGGACCATCAAGCTTCCCAAGGGCGGAAAGGCACACCAGAAAGACATCTGGAGGACTTAGATCCCGGCGACCTCTTTGAAGGGGCCGATGATAACTATATGTTGGAGTCTAAAGAGGACAAAAGCCTTGGCACCGAGGACTTTGATGTCACCGAAGACCCCTTCGAGCAAGAGCGCCTCTGGCGACGCTGAGGGAGTCCTAGACTTGGGGTCCTTGGGCTGTCGGCCTATCACTCATGGGCCGGACAGTTGGATTGCACTATATTCGGACAAGAGACCTTTTGTGCCTTGGTGTGTGTCGGTGTCAAAATCGGCAGATCTCAGGTAGGGGGTCCCGAACTGTGTGTCTAAGGCTAATGGTAACAGGAGGCGGGGGACACAATGTTTACCCAGGTTCGGGCCCTCTCGATGGAGGTAATACCCTACTTCCTGCTTGATTCATCTTGATGATATGAGTATTACAAGAGTTGATCTACCACAAGATCGTAGAGGCTAAACCCTAGAAGCTACCCTATGATTATGATTGTTCTTGTCCTACGGACTAAACCCTCCGGTTTATATAAACACCGGAGGGGGCTAGGGTTACACAAAGACGGTTACAGAAAAGGAGATCTACATATCCGAATTGCCAAGCTTGCCTTCCACACAAAGGAGAGTCCCATCCAGACACGGGACGAGGTCTTCAATCTTGTATCTTCATAGTCTAACAGTCCGGCCAAAGTATATAGTCGGGCTGTCTGAGGACCCCCTAATCCAGGACTCCCTTAGTAGCCCCTGAACCAGGCTTCAATGATGATGAGTCTGGAAGTAGATTGTCTTCGGCATTGCAAGGCGGGTTCTTCTCCAAAATCCCCGAGTATCTGTTGTAACGAGCAGTGTCCTGCTTCCCATTAATGTTAGACTCCTCGGCTTATGTGCCTTAATAATGGCAGTCTCCACATGTCGAGCGAATGCGAGAACCCGGGGCATTTTTACATTTTCCACCCTGACCATGTTAGTAAATCATCTATTAAAGAGACAGGGATCCTCAGATCCAAACCACCCCATTTTCCCCTAGCGAGCATCCATCAGAGCGCGCCCGAAAAAGCCATTCCATCATGGTGGCCGCCGCAACTCCTCCTCTCGCTCCCATAGCGGTAAGCCAGGTGATTGGGAGAAGTGTTCTGTCCCCCACAGCCAATTGGTAGAGTTGCAGACCCAGGGGTTTCTCCCGCCTGCATATATGGTCCCCGTCCGAGCCAGACTAGCCACTTACAATGGCGGGGAGCAAGCGGAGAGTTGTCCCAACCCTTCCAGGGGGGAGCGGGTATGCCTTGTCCCTTACTTGCTTAGGGGACTCGGATTTCCAATCCATCTCTTCCTCCGCGAGCTCCTGGAGTACTACGGCCTCCAGTTGCATAACTTCACTCCTGCCTCCGTACTACACATCGCAGGCTACGTCGCCCTTTGCGAGCTATTTCTGGGTTGCGAAGCTCATTTCGAGCTATGGAAGAGGCTATTCTGCCTCGTCCCCCGTACTTAGGAGGGATCAATATATCAAGTGGGCGGAGCCGAAATATGGTGTATCACCGGGACCGGATACTTGTTCGGTACCCCGAAGAAGACATCCGAAGACTGGCCTTCAGACTAGTTTTATATGGAGGACGTCCCCCTTCCGGACCCTATTCGGATGGGTCTTCCTGAGTGTGCTAATGCCCCGCTGAAGAAACGCCACAGCTGGCGCCCCCGGAGCCCCCAGGAGGAAGATAACAGAGAGGTCCTTTACCTGATGAGCAGGATAAAAACACTGGCCAAATCAGGACTAACAATAACCGAGGTTATGTCAATATGTATAATGCGGGGGGTGCAACCACTTTAGTATCAGGGGAAACCCATGTGGCACTTCAATGGAGAAGATGGTGCCACCCGCTGCGGTCGTAAAGGTCCGGACTCCGCCACCGCTCTGGCGAAAATACTGGCCAATTTGTACAAAGGAGAAGAAGGGGAGTTCCTCTGTATTAAGCCACGGGATGGGTTTTCCATGTACAACCCCCCAATCTGGGTGAGCTGCTATCTTTTACTCAACTCCATTCAATCCCGCATTCTTCATCACAAATATTTACCTTGCTATTTCATAGTAGGAACTGCGAAAAGCTGTGAGGGAGGTCCACAGCCCGTCTCCACAGCCAGAGGACCCTGACCGGGCCCTCGACCCCGGACTCGAAGAAGATCCGGACGTATTTGTGGAGCTCATCAACATGACGTTCTATCAATTAAGCCGTGACGGTGCCTTGGTAGCCATCATAGCTGACTATCCTGGCCTACTCCCTGCATCACATGTAAGTAAAACCGGAGTCCTAACTTCCGAGAAGGATCCCTTCTTTGCGCTTTACCCACCGCACATGTATTGTGTTTTATAGGGAAGGCCATCGGGGTGCCGTGCCGAACCCGCGGTGACTCGCTAACAAGGGGCGCCGAAGCCGGGTAGGCTTAAAAGGAAGGCGGTCAGGATCGAGACGCCGTCACAGAGGTATGAGTAAAAACCTGCTCCGTGATTATCGCGTTTAAAATATAACAATGTCCATGGCCCCTGGCAGAAAAAACGCTCGCCGGACAGTGTCTAGAGAGCCTGCCGTCCATGCCTCCACTAGCCGGATTCCAGAGCCGGACATGGGGCGGAGCTAACGCGGGGACAACGCTGGACGGTCCTCCTACAGAGGATGCAGATAGAATGTCCGCTACGAATTCCAAAGTGGAGAGCGCCATGAATCACATGCATCGACGGGCCGTACTCCGCGACCCTAATTTCTCCGAAGAGGCGTTCAACGCCTTCAACTCAGGAGACACGTACATCCGAGGTGCTCAAGATGGTCTTGCCAGGGCCACGGACCAGTGTGTAAAGGATATACGGGTAAGAAAATTTGATAATTATGTATATCAGTAGCCCCTGAGACTTGAAACAATTGGCACAACTGATTTAAGGATCATTGAATGCATAGGTTCTTACGGAGAAGAATACCTAGTTGTCTAAAGAGCTGGAGGAGTGCAAAGCCCAGCTACGGGGCGCAGTTGCCGGAATGGAGGAGTCCAAGAAGGCCTCATCTGGTAATACTTGTGTTGATCGAAAAGAAAGTAATGACATGTACCAGTTGGTATTCGGCATGCATACAAATCTAACAATACATTCTGCAAACAATCCCGGAGGTAATCCGGAGATCGTATCAGGGGATGATCAATATGCTAAATGACAGCTAGAGGCTGGCGAGCGCGTTCTTACGCGGGTTATTCAAGAGAAAAATGAGCTCCAGGATGCCCATACCCGGCTGGGCGTTGAACTGGGAGATGTTCGGGCCCAGCTTGCAGACTCCGTGAAGGAGAATAAGAGGCTTCAACGCGGCATTTTTAGTAAGTGCTCAAACGAACCTTTATACAGTTCAGCAAAGAAGCAGGCTAACAGAGTTATGTCTGTAGGTATGCTGACAGGTCGTCCCATGAGGAGATGCTCGGATCTGCAGGCGATCTACTGCAAGAGCTCTCACAACTGCACGAACAAGTTCGGCAGGTGATGCAGGGCATTGCCCAGGCCTTGTGGCCCTTCGCCTCCCTGCCCGGAGGCATGAGGGAGCTTGTAGAAATGCTCAAGGGAGTGCGGCAGCGCTTCCGATTATGGAAGATAACAGCCTGCCGTCAAGGTGCAAGGAAAGCCTGGGCCATGGTGAAGATGCGGTACACCAAGGTTGACCCGAATCACATGGCCGAGGTCGCACCTGTAGGGCCAGATGGGAAATAGATTCCCGTTATTCTGGTATATGACCAGGTAGGATTAGCCGCAAAGTATTCCCAACAGGATTGTAGGCTAGACAGCCTGTTGGATGGTATAGAAGAAGAATTTAGTCAGTCTAAGTGACTATGTACTTCAGATGACATACTTTGTCCCTAGCCGGATTGTAAATCATTTGTCATGGCGGACCTTTTCGCTTCAGCCTCCGGACCATATAGTCCGGAGTGTATCCGAATACCCGCTCAGTTATGTAAACCGGGGTACGCGTGGAAACCAGGCGTAGGGGTCATAAGTGCTTGAACAGACAAGTACCCAACTAGCTATGTTATATTATATTACATGGATAGTAAGAAACATCTTCGAGGGAGAATAATTCCATTAAGGGTTCCTTTCCCTGGGTACGCATGCATTAATGTGCATGTCCGAGCTGCGAACAGAGACACAGGATATAAAACATCTGGGGGTTTATTTGTAAGTAGGTAAGAAACATCTTTTGTTCACCGACCGAATATTCCATTAAGAACGCTAGCTTTCGGCTTCACCCAGTTTGAGGTACACATCCGGCTGACCCGGCAGTAACAATCATAGTGGTGCTCCTCTTATGCCCTAGCCGAACTAACGGGAACGTACGGCATAAACACAGGAGCCAGGCAACCTAGCTTGGTCAAAATATAAGTCATATCGATGCATATAATGTCGAAAAAAGGTACATATGGAAAAGTGAAGCATATGTGGTTGGCATAAAGCTCGGAAGATAATTATATTAAGTTTCTGTATGAGAAGCCCCTAGGTATATTGAGCGCGCGTAGCGTGGCAGGAGTGTGTAGTCGAAGCACACTTGAAGCTTTTAAGGCTATAGAAAGGGAAGAAAGAAAGAAAAAGAGAAAGAGCATATAACTTAAAAAGGAAAGGCGGAGGTAAGGAGACGAACACAGAGTTCGACACTAGGTGTAGAATCTTCGGAGTCTGGCCGCATTCCATGGGTTCGGCTCGAGTCGATTATCTGATGCATCACGCAGACAGTACGCTCCTCGAGGAGAACTTTATCAATGATGAAGGGACCCTCCCACTTGGGCTTGAGCTTGTCCTTTTTCTTCTCCGGTAGGCGTAGAACAAGTTCGCCAACATTATAAGTTTTGGCCCGTACTTCTCTGCTTTGATACCTTCGAGCCTGTTGCTGATAGAATGCAGAACGGGCCTTCGCGACGTCACGCTCCTCCTCCAGGGCATCTAAACTGTCCTGCCGATCCCACTCGGCTTCTCTTTCTTCATACATGCACACTCGAGGTGAGTCATGAATGATATCACAGGGTAGTACCGCCTCTGCTCCGTACACCATAAAAAATGGTGTGTATCCGGTGGTGTGATTCGGCATGGTCCGCAGCCCCCATAATACGAAGTCGAGCTCCTCGACCCAGTGCGTATCTGATTCCTTCAAGGATCGCACTAGTCTGGGTTTCATGCCGCTCATAATAAGACCATTTGCTCATTCGACTTGACCGTTTGTTTGGGGGTGATAGACAGAGGCATAATCGAGCTTAATGCCCATGTTGCCGCACCAAGTTTTCACCTCGTCGGCTGTGAAGTTTGAGCCGTTATCGGTGATGATGCTGTGGGGGACACCGTAACGGTGTACGACTAGGGATATGAAGTCTATCACTGGTCTGGATTCGGCCATTTTAACCGGTTTGGCTTCTATCCATTTGGTGAATTTATGCACCATGACCAACAAGTATTTTTTCTTATGGCTTCCTCCTTTAAGGGGTCCAACCATACCTAGCCCCCAGACCGCAAAGGGTCAAGTTATGGGGATCGTTTGGAGAGCGCTAGGTGACATATGGCTTTGATTGGAAAAAAGCTGGCAACCGACGCAATGTTGGACGAGGTCCTGTGCGTCTGCTTGGGTTGTCGGCCAGTAGAAACCTGTACGGAAGGCCTTGCTTACAAGGTCCCAAGCTGCGGCGTGGTGTCCGCCGAGTCCAGCATGAATTTCGGTCAGTAGCTACCGTCCTTCCTCTTCAAAGATGCACCTTAAGAGCACTCCGGTCGCGCTTTTCTTATAAAGCTCTCCCTCATGGGCCTTGTAGGCTTTAGAGCGCCACACAATGCAACGTGCTTCATTTTGGCCCTCAGGGAGTTCTTGCCTATTTAGGTAGGCTAAGAAGGGTTCTGTCCACGTGGCGATAACAGCCATAATCACATGGGCCGAAGGTGTTATTTTGGTGGCGGAGCCTCCGATTGCTTCAGATTGTTCGGTATCTGGGGTTGTATTCCGATCCGGACTGGTATTGCCATTCTCCCCTTCCCACACAATGGATGGCTTGAACAACCTTTCCAAGAAGATATTATGTGGTACGGGGTCGTGCTTAGCACCGATGCGGGCGAGGATGTCCGCCGCTTGATTGTTTTCTCGGACCACATGGTGGAATTCGAGCCCCTCGAACCGAGTTGATATTTTGAGGATGGCATTACGGTAAGCTGCCATTTTTGGGTCCTTGGCATCAAAGTCTCCATTTATTTGAGATATTGCAAGGTTCGAATCCCCACGCACTTCTAGGTGTTGAATGCCCATGGAGACTGCCATCCGAAGACCATGCAACAGAGCCTCATATTCGGCTGCATTGTTGGAGTCTGTGTATAATATTTGGACTATGTATTGGACTGTATCTCCGGTGGGGGATGTCAAGACAACGCCTGCCCCCAGACCAACCAGCATCTTAGAGTGTCAAAGTGCATGATCCAATTGGAGTACGCGTCGTACTATTTAGGGAGTTCGGCTTCTGTCCATTCGGCGACGAAGTTAGCCAGTACTTGCGACTTAATGGCTCGCCGTGGTTTGTATATTATTTATTATATTGTTGAGTGGTACTTCAGAGGCCACCGTGATTGAACACTCTTGAAAGTAGTGTCATAGCTTCTGGGATGCCATGAAGACCGCGTATGCTATCTTTTGATAATGTGGGTACCGTGACTTGCATGGAGTGAGGACAGTGGATACGTAGTATACCGGATTTTGAAGCGGGAACTTATGTCCGTCCGTCTCTCGTTCGATGACGAGCACTGCGCTTACAACCTGGTGTGTTGCAGCTATATATAACAGCATGGGTTCGCTGATATTTGGCGCGGCCAAGATTGGATTGCTGGCCAATAGGGCCTTTATTTCTTCTCGTCCGGCCGTGGCCGCATCCGTCCACTCGAAGTGTTCGGTGTGTCAAAGATGGCGATGAAGAGGTAGTGCATTTTCTCCCAATCGGGAGATGAAGCGGCTTAGGGCAGCCACACATCCTGTTAATTTCTGGATTTGCTTGAGGTCTGTTGGGGTAGCCAACTGTGACAGTGCTTGGATTTTAGCCGGGTTTGCTTCAATTCCTCTATTGGAAACAATGAAGCCTAGCAGCTTTCCGGCAGGCACGCCGAAAACACATTTTTCCGGATTGAGCTTGATGTCATATGTTCAGATATTGTCGAAGTAAGCCTCAAGTCGTCTATTAAAGATTCGACGTGTCTGGTTTTGATGACCATGTTGTGTACGTATGCCTCCATTGTTTTGCTGATTTGTTTTTCCAGGCATGTCTGAATCATGCGTTGATAGGTTGCGCCAGCATTTTTGAGCCCGAAAGGCATGATGTTAAAACAAAAGGCGCCGTATGGTGTGATGAATGCCATTGCGGCTTGATCGGACTCCACCATCTTGATTTGATGGTATCCAGAGTATGTGTCGAGGAAGCACAATGAGTCATGTCCTACGGTAGCGTCGATGATTTGATCAATGCGGGGGAGGGGGAAGGGATCCTTGGGGCAAGCCTTATTGAGGTCCTTGAAATCGACACAGAGGCGCCAGGATTTGTCCTTCTTTGGTACCATCACTAGCTTGCTAGCCAGTCCGGATGTTTTATTTCTCTGATGAATCTGGCCTCGAGTAACTTGGCTAGCTCTTTTCCCATGGCTTGTCGCTTAGGTTCTGAAAAGCGCCAAAGAGTCTGCTTGACCGGCTTGTATCCCTTCAATATGTTTAGGCTATGTTTGGCTAGCCTGCATGGGATACCTGGCATGTCTGAAGGATGCCAGGCAAAGATGTCCCAATTCTCACGCAAGAACTCTCGCAGTGCAGCGTCTATTGTGGGGTTCAGCTGTGCCCCGATGGATGCTGTTTTTGTAGGGTCCGTTGGGTGGACCTGGAATTTGACTATTTCGTCTGCTGGTTTGAAAGAGGTGGACTTGGGTCGTTTGTCGAGTACCACGTCGTCCCTGTCCACTGTGGAGCGCAGCGCAGTTAGTTCTTCGGCCGCGAGGGCTTCGGATAATGCCTCAAGGGCCAGTGCGGCAGTTTTATTTTCGGTGCAGAGTGCTACGTCCGGATCACTAGCTAGAGTGATGATTCCATTGGGCCCGGGCATCTTGAGCTTCATGTACCCATAATGGGGTATAGCTTGGAAGCTCGTGAATGCATCCCGCCCTAAAAGAGCGTGGTATCCGCTACTGAATGGGGCCACCTGGAATGTGATTTCTTCGGACCTATAATTCTCTAGCGTGCCAAATACCACATCTAGTGTGATTTTTCCCACACATCGTGCCTCCCGACTAGGGATGATTCCTCTGAAGGTCGTGCTGCTTTGCTCAATGCAGCTCTTATCTATTTCCATTTTGTTAAGAGTTTCCTCGTAGATGAGGTTTAATCCGCTTCCATCGTCCATGTGAACTTTAGTAAGGCGGAAGCCGTCCATAATTGGACTAAGGACCAAAGTGGTTGGTGCTCAGACTGTTCAGAATTGAGGTTCGTAACTGGCATTGAAGGTTATGGCCGTGTCGTTCCATGGATTTATTGCTGCAACATGGCAGACTTCAGCGAGACTGCGGAGTGCTTGCTTGTGCCTATTATTGGAGGCGAAAGTATCGAAGACTGTCAATACTGTATTGTTATTTTCGGCGGGGTGATGCTCTGCGGTATTGTTGATGAGGAGATCCTCGCCGCTCTTGGCCACCTGCTGGAGTATCCAACATGCTCTAAGGATATGTGTTGGTATGGTATCCGGTGTGCTGTGAATTTTGCATGGCCCATTGAGCCATCCCTCCAATACGATTCCACGCCCTATAGTGGGCTTTGGTTTCTTTGTAATTAGATTGGGTGACTTGTGAGAGTGCACACTTTTGATTCAGACGAGGGGTTTAGTAAGAGTCAGAGGATCCCAAAATCTTGTTTGGGTTTTCCAGGCGCTTTCCATCGCACAGTACTTCTGTACTATGGCCGCCAAGTCAGCGAAGTGTGCTATGTCACGGCGACTTATAGCTTTGAGGATTCCCCTGTCCGTGCAATTTTTGCAAAAGAATGAAATTGTGTCTTCCTTGCGACAGTCCTTGACCTTGCTCATTACCAGGAGGAATCTGGCCCAGAAGTGATGGAAAGATCACTTGTATCTGGGTGGGTGGGTAGATTTGAGTCCAAACCCTGACCCGATCTGAGACCCAGGGCAGAGGAGCTTCCGAGCTTGGCGGTTCGGGCTCCGGGATGTTGCCGAATTTTTCTGCCCGCTGTCCAATTCTAGGTTTGGAGCTTGAGCTATGTCGTCCCGTAGACGGGTATCCGTCTCGAAGAGCTTGGGAATCCGGACATAGTTCATCCTCAAAATAGAGGAAGAATCGTTGCATTGCTCCTCCACCACCGCTATCTGATGGGTGATGGCAGAGAGTTAATCTCCCTTTGGTCAGGTTTAAGCCCGATCTGATCATAGTCCGTAGCGACTCCCAGGGCGGCAATGCGATCCAAGAGCTCGTTCAGGGAGGAGAGCTCCATTGGATCCATCTGCTCGGTGAATTCCGAGATGACGTGGAGGCTGTTTTTGATGACCTGAGAAGTCATCATGGGCGTGATGGCCAAGCGGGCGGTTATGATGAAGCCGCCTAGTCGGAGAGTTTGGCCTACAGCCAGGGCTCCCCCAGAGGTGAAGTTTGAAGGAAATATGCCGTAGAGGCAATAATAAAATTATTATTTATTTCCTCATATCATGATAAATGTTTATTATTCATGCTAGAATTGTATTACTCGGAAACATAATACATGTGTGAATACATAGACAAACAGAGTCACTAGTATGCCTCTACTTGACTAGCTCGTAAATCAAAGATGGTTAAGTTTCCTAACCATAGACATGAGTTGTCATTTGATTAATGAGATCACATAATTAGGAGAATGATGTGATTGACTTGACCCATTCCGTTAGCTTAGCACTTGATCGTTTAGTATGTTACTATTGCTTTCTTCATGACTTATAGATGTTCCTATGACTATGAGATTATGTAACTCCCGCTTACCGGAGGAACACTTCGTGTGCTACCAAACATCAACAACATAACTGGGTGATTATAAAGGTGCTCTACAGGTGTCTCTGAAGGTGCTTGCTGAGTTGACGTATTTCGAGATTAGGATTTGTAACTCCGATTGCCGGAGAGGTATCTCTAGGACCTCTCGGTAATGCACATCACTATAAGCCTTGAAAGCAATGTAGCTAATGAGTTAGTTACGGGATGATGCATTACGTAATGAGTAAAGAGACTTGCCGGTAATGAGATTGAACTAGGTATTGAGATACTGATGATCGAATCTCGGGCAAGTAACATACCGATGACAAAGGGAACAACATATGTTGTTATGTAGTTTGACCGATAAAGATCTTCGTAGAATATGTAGGAGCCAATATGAGCATCCAGGTTCCGCTGTTTGTTATTGACCGGATACGTGTCTCGGTCATGTCTACATAGTTCTCGAACCCATAGGGTCCGCATGCTTAAAGTTAGATGACAGTTATATTATGAGTTTATGTGTTTTAATGTACCGAAGGTAGTTCGGAGTCCCGGATGTGATCACGGACATGACGAGGAGTCTTGAAATGGTCGAGACATGAAGATTGATGTATTGGACGACTATATTCGGACACCGGAATGGTTCCGGGGGGTTATCGGATATATACCGGAGTACCGGGGGGTTATCGGAACCCCCCCGGACGTTAATGGGCCTCATGGGCCCAAGTGGTGGAAGAGGAGAGGCGGCCAAGGGGCAGCCGCGCACCCCTCCCCCCAAGTCCAAATTGGACAAGGAGGGGGGGGGCGCCCCCCTTTCCTTCCCCCTCTCTCTCCTTCCCTCTCCTCTCCTACTCCAACAAGGAGGGGGGGAGTCCTACTCCCGGTGGGAGTAGGACTCCTCATGGGGCGCGCCAAGGGTGGCCGGCCCCCTCCCCCTCCTCCATTCCTTTATATATAGGGAGGGAAGCACCCCCTAGACACACAAAAATTGATCCTTGAGATCTCTTAGCCGTGTGGGTGCCCCCCTCCACAATAGTTCACCTCGATAATATCGTAGTGGTGCTTAGGCGAAGCCCTGTGTTGGTAGAACATCATCATCGTCACCACGCCGTCGTGCTAACGGAACTCTCCCTCAAATCTCGGCTGGATCGGAGTTTGAGGGATGTCATCGAGCTGAACGTGTGTGAGGGAGTCCTGGATTAGGAGGTGTCCGGATGGCCGGACTAAGACCTTTGGCTGGACTCCCGGACTATGAAGATACAAGATTGAAGACTCCGTCCCATGTCCGGATGGGACTTTCCTTGGCGTGGAAGGCAAGCTTGGCGATACGATATGAAGATCTCCTCCCATTGTAACCGACTCTATGTAACCCTAGCCCTCTCCGGTGTCTATATAAACCGGAGAGTTTTGGTCCGTAGGACGAACAACAATCATACCATAGGCTAGATTCTAGGGTTTAGCCACTCCGATCTCGTGGTAGAGCTACCCTTGTACTACCCATATCATCAATATTAATCAAGCAGGAGTAGGGTTTTACCTCCATCGAGAGGGCCCGAACCTGGGTAAAAACATCGTGTCCCTTGTCTCCTGTTACCATCCGCCTAGACGCACAGTTCGGGACACCCTACCCGAGATCCGCCGGTTTTGAAACCGACATTGGTGCTTTCATTGAGAGTTCTTCTATCTTGTCGCCTTTTAGGCCCGATGGCTTCTTCGCTCGTCAATCGCGATGTGGTCCGGGATGAGACTTTTCTCCCCGGACAGATCTTCGTATTCGGCAGCTTCGCATTGCGGGCCGACTCGTTCGGCCATCTGGCGCAGATCGAAAGCTACGCCCCTGGCCATCAGGTCAGGTTTGGAAGCTTAAACTACACGGCCGACATCCGCGGGGACTTGATCTTCGACGGATTCGAGCCGCAACCGGGTGCACCACACTGTCATGATGGGCAGATTTAGCTCTGTCATCGGACAACGCCCAGAGCATCGCTCAGGTGTCCGCTCCGACCATTAGCTCGGAGCCCACTACGCCAGTCGGGGACGGACGGTTAGACGCCACCCCGGAAACTGCAATCTCTACGGCGATAGAGCCGGATACCAGCCTAGTCCCTCGCAAGGCCCATGACTCCAAGGTGCCGGACTCCGATCCGGACTCTGTAAATCCCGCACCTCTCCCGGTTAAGCCCGATTGGGCTCCGGTCATGGAGTTCACCGCCGCTGATGTCTTTCAGCACTCACCTGTCGGCAACATCCTGGATTCGTTAAAGTTTCTCTCTTTGTCAGGAGAGCCCTAGCCGGACTACGGCCAACACGGTTGGGACGCGGACGACGAAGAAATTTGTAGCCCACCCACCACCCACTTCGTAGCCACTGTCGAAGATTTAACCGACATGCTAGACTTCGAGTCCGAAGACATCGACGGCATGGACGCCGATGAAGGAGACGATCAAGTACCAGTGCCTATAGGGCTCCGGAAAACCACCTCATCATACGATGTATACATGGTGGACACACGCAACAGAAATGACAACAAGGACCAAAAGGATGCGGCCAGAGATCGCTCCCCCGAAAAACAATCAAAGCGGCGGCGTAGGCGCAAGGCCAAGCCCCACCTCGACAAAAACCCAGCCATAGAGCAGGGTGACTCAATGGACGATGAACATGCCGTCGAGCATCCGTCCAAGCAGGGCGGACAATCCAAACAACCAATCCCCAAGAAGGATAATAGCCAGGACGACCTCACACCAAACAAATTGCTGGAACATCAGAACCTCCACCAAAGGCTTGTCGCCACTGCACGTAGCCTGAAAAAGCAGAAGCGGAGGCTCAAGACAACGGAGGATGCGCTCAGGATCAGATGGGGCAAAGTACTCAATACCGCACACAAGTACGGCAGTAGTCGCCACACAAAGAGCTACCCAAAGCAGAAATTACTACCGGAATTTGACAAAGAGGCCAAAAAGCCCCCACAATCAAAAAATAAGGAAGCCACAAGGTCGGATAGACGACCCTACGATCAATCTCACGCGTCAAAGGACGCCGCACTAAATATAGCGCGTGATCCGTCCAAGAATCCGAATCAGAAAACTGGCCCTACCGGATCCATCTATAGGCCAAGAAAGCAAGCTCCAATGAGTGATGCAACGCAAAAAATACCCGAAAAGCGCGGCACGCCTAAATACAGTGGCGCCGCACACCCCCTATGTTTTACTGATGAGGTGCTGGATCATGAATTCCCAGCCGGATTCAAGCCAGTGAACATAGAACCATACGAGGGAACAACAGACCCTGGAGTCTGGATCGAGGACTACATCCTCCACATACACATGGCTAGAGGAGACGACCTCCACGCCATAAAATACCTATCCCTTAAGCTCAAAGGGCTAGCCCGGCATTGGCTTAAAAGTCTTCCCGAAAACACCATGGGAAGTTGGGCAGTGCTTGAGGATGCTTTCTGAGAAAATTTTCAAGGGACCTATGTTCGGCCCCTGGATGCAGATGATCTGAGTCATATAACTCAGCAGCCCGGAGAGTTAGCGCGGAAGCTCTGGAACAGATTCCTTATCAAAAAGAATCAGATAGTCGACTGTCCGGACGCAGAGGCCCTAGCAGCTTTCAAACATAGCTTCTGAGACGAATGGCTCACCAGACACCTCGGCCAAGAAAAGCCGCGAATAATGGCCGCGTTAACAAGCCTCATGACTCGCTTCTGTGCCGGAGAGGATAGCTGGTTGGCAAGAAGTAGCACCAGCGACCCGAATACGTCCGAACTCAAAGATCGGAACGGGAGGCCGCGCCGTAACAAAGAACCACGCCTGATAAAGGACAACAGCCTGATGAGCACGATCGTAAACGCCGGATTCAAAAGCTCTCGGCAAAATCAGAAAAAGATGCCCCCCAAAGACGATAGGGACGAGCTATCCAATCTCAACAAAATTTTGGACAAAATATGTCAAATCCACAGCACTCCGGGGAGACCTGCAAACCAGACCCACAGAGATTGTTGGGTCTTTAAGCAGTTCGGTAAGCTCAACGCCGAACACAAGGGGCTCAACACACCAAGCGAAGATGACAATGCACCCCACAAGCAGATCACCGGAGAACAAAAGAAGTTCCCACAAGAAGTCAAGACAGTAAATCTACTTCATGTGACGAAGGGGAAGAATAGAACGACACCTACAACAACACGCGCCGTACAGCAAGCCCCGGAGGAGCAACCCCACTGGTTGTTACAACCAATCACCTTTGATCATCTAGATTACTCTAGAGGAGACCAGAACGCAGGCTGTACTGCCTTGGTCTTAAATCCAATCATTAATGGACTCCAATTTACAAACACCCTTATGGACGGCGGCAGCGACTTGAACCTGTTATATCAGGACACAGTTCGCAAACTTAGGGTAAACCCAGTCGCAATCCACCTCGGCAACACTTCCTTTCAAGGAGTAACGCCAGGTTCGGATACGCCAAGTATGGGTTCCCTTACGTTAGAAGTCACGTTCGGATAACCCGACAACTTCCGAAGCGAAAAGCTAACATTCCACATCGCCCCATTCGTAAGTCGCTATCAAGCGCTACTGGGACGTGAAGCTTTCGCCCTCTTTAACGCAATAACGCACTACGCATCCCTCACACTTAAAATGCCCGGTCCAAAGGGAATCATCTCATTACAAGGGAACATAAATTGACCCCCAAAGTACGGGCAGGGGTGCGGTTGCCTAGACAGCCGCCATAAACCCAGCCCTACTATCCCGGACATGCCTCGACGAGTCCGGCGTCAATATGCTTAAATTACCGCATACCCTCGTGCAAGGGGCTCCGTGTGTTCACACCCGGAGACAATACGGCCCAACTCTTGCTCCAACTATATTTTGTTTATTTCGATTTCTCGCACGCTTATTTTTTTTACTAAGTTCCTCTCTTTCGCAGACGAGCATCGTGCTACGCACGTCCAGGATACGGCACGACGGAGACATAGGCGCAGACGTGCAGCAGGGACCCGTTCCCAGGATTCTTTTTAGATTAAGACCCTGCGTAAACCTTTTTTACTGTCTCTTGTTGATAACATCCCCCGGTTTTATCTATAGCCGAGGAGGAGGCTGGCGTCTTGGCATGTGGCCACGTCAGAATTTTTTGCACATACCTGGACACTAGGGGCTTTTTACCAAGGGCTCTATTTCGGCCCATCTTCATAAAGACCGAACACCTTAGGGAGTGTTCGGCGTCACGAGTTTGGCCCTATATGCATCAGCTCTGAATCATGTCTTTGGTCAAATGTTGGGTTTGCCCAGCTCCTGTGTTTTGCTGCCTTATGTTCTGTTATATCGGCTAACACGACACCAGGAGAACTACTGCGATTGTGCCCCGGTTCGGCCGGGTGAGCACCTCAATAGAGAAAGTCGAAAACTGACTGTCATGATATAGCGAGAGACTGGTCAACCACTCGATGACTTTCGGAATCTTTAGGATTCCCCCGCATTAACGAAGGGCCGCTTCCCGGTCAGGCACACTCGCGCCCCGAATCCGGGCGAGCGCGGTGCCCCTAGGGGCTATTCAGTAGTCACATTGTCAAACTCCTATGGCTAAGTGAAAGTGATAAAGCATTATAGTCCGGTTGCCTAGTTCGCCGCGCCACCACCTCCTTTATAGGACAAAGACATTGGATTAAGTGTGAATAGACGCCTTTTTGCGAACACCCCCGCATTCTATGCGTGGGGGCTGAAGCCAACGACTGCCATCTTTCAGGTTATATACAAATATATACATTAAACAGCCGCACAGGAGGCACCATGATTCTTGCAAGCACAAGTATAAAAAAAATCTTTTTTCATAAAAGCACAACTCGTCTTACAAATACTATAAGCTATTCGAACACAGCATCCTTCAAGCACTGCGACTCTATTATACGAGGGCCAGGAAGAACTTCCTCAAAATAGTGCTTGGCAGGTACTCGTCTTTCGTCCGAATCTTGGGACGCAACAATACTGGCCTTCATATCTGCCCAGTATGTCTTGACACGGGCAAGAGCCATCTGTGCGCCCTCTATGCACGCCGACCTCTTCATTGCATCAGCATGCGACACCGAACCAAGAAATTGCTGCACCAAGCCAAAATAACTCTTCGGCTCTGGCTTCTCCGGCCACAGATGACTTGCAACAAATTTCATGGCGAGTCCGGATAATCTGTTTAGCTCCGCCCAGGTGGCTAAACGGTCGGAGACTGATAGTGGGCGCGCTGGATTGTGGTACTGCGACCAAAAAAGCTCTTCCAATTTATGGTCACCTCGGCTGCGGAAGTGTTCGGTCGCGTCCGCCGCACTTGCGGCTAAATCCAGATAGGCGTTGTCCGAACTCCACTGCCGGTCTAATGGAGCATACTTGGGGTCTCCGAACTTCATCCGCAGCATATAAGGCTTTCTAGCCGTGATATCTCCGGCCTGACACAGCTCCTCCTTCATCGCTCTCATCACAGAGCGAGTATCCTTGGCTTCGGCAGTGACCTTTTCAAGATCTTTCTGAGCGACCCTATCTTCTTGTTCAAGCAATCTACAGCGGTCGGTAGCATCCCTCAATTCTATGGCCATCTCGGCCATTTCCTTCTTGCTCTGGCAGTGAGCAGCCTGTTCCGGTTTTAGCTCTTCAGCCTCTTTAACGGCAGCCGCATCACTTTTCCTTGCTTGCTCCTTGGCTCGGGCAAGTTCCGCCCGAAGGTTCTCCACGGCAGCAGCACCATCTACATCAGGTATATATATATAAGGCTCGAGCATCAAGCTCCCCTTACTGGGTGTCTTTTGAACATACCTTAAGCCTCATCTAGCCGCTTATTTACAAGCGCGATGTCGGCATCTGCTACATCAAGTTGCCGCTTTAGTTCGGCAGATTCATCAGTCCGACTAGCCACCGAACGCCTCGCCACCTTCATGGAATAGGCGACATATTATACCTGGGATTATGATCCTCTATGCGCCGTCACTCGTGACGACACACAAAGTCTCAAGGGCTACTATTCATACAGGGCACATTTAATATGCGGCTCCACCAAAAGGTACACCTTTTTACATACCTCAAAACCTGTTAGTAAACTCCTAGCAGCTTCGTACAATCCGCTTTCTGCGGATGAAATCCTTCCAATCACCGTATCCATTAACATACGGTGTTCTTCTGAGATGGACGCCCTACCAAGCAGATCCTTCAGCACCTCCGCCGGCGCGCAAGAGGGTGCCAGACTAGTCTGATGACCTTTCCCAGGATTCGGACTTGAAAAAGCCCTCCGGGATGATATCTCGGGGTTGCCAGCCTCATAAGACGGTGGAACAAGGGGAGGCGTTTCACTCTCTATCATCTCTGGACGAAGATCCCCTGAAGATGAGCTCTGTTGAGAAGGGTTGAGATCCGAACTGCAAGATAATGCTTCGGTTATTTTCCTCAGGAATAAAACATGAATGTGATTCATTATGGAACCCCTCCCCTCACTTACGCCTCGGGGGAGAGCGGGTCCCCTTGAGGGGGCGATTCGGCTGAAGCGTCCACCGGTGCCGAACCCTCTGATGAAGATTTCCTTCCCTGTTTTGAGGTTATCACCTCCGGGTCTTCAGAGGCAGTCCTTTTCTTTTCCTGGCCGGGAGAATTTTCGATTCTTCCCTTCCTGATGGCCTCCTTCGTGGAGGCGGTAGCTCCTTGGTCCCCCCCTTCACCTTCCGCCAATGGCGCGGCCTCCACCATCCTGGTCAGCATGGGATTCGGCACGTTCTCGGGCAAGGGGGCTGGACACCTGATAAGCTTAGCCTTTGCTATCCACTCCTGTTCAAAGGACAACTCTGCTAAAGGGTAGATTTGATAAAAAATGGATGGTACGCGCAAATACGGAGCTACTTACTTTAGCATCTGGGCGGTTGCAGCTCAGACCAGCATCCTCGGACAAATCCGGACACCTTGCTTGTGATCCGAAGAATAATTTGTACATCTCCATGGGTGTCATTCCCATGAAGTGTTGTAGGACCCGTGGTCCCTCAGGATTGAACTATCACAGGCGGAGAGGTCGAAGTTTGCAGGGCAGTGTGTGGCGAATCACCATGACTTGCGCCACCACGGTCAGATTGATATCTCTTTCTAGCAGATCTCGAATACGGCCCTGCAGCAAGGGCACGTCTTTTGGCGGCCCCCAGATAAGTCCTTCATTAACCCATGATGCCAGCCGTGGTGGCGGACCCAAGCAAAAAGTAGGCGGTGCCACCCATGTGGTGCCCCTAGGGGCTGTGATGTAAAACCAGTCCCGTTGCCTTAAGCCGAGCTCCTCTTGAAAAGAGCCTTCGGGCCATGGAGCGTCGTCCATCTTGCTTATTATAGCCCCTCCGCACTCAGCATGCTGCCCCTCGATCATTTTCGGTTCCACTTTGAAAGTTTTTAGCCACAATCCGAAGTGAGGGGTGATATGGAGGAAGGCCTCGCACACGACAATGAATGATGAGATCTGGAGGATGGACTCCGGAGCTAGGTCATGGAACTCCAGCCCGTAGTAATACTTAAGCCCCCTCACAAAGGGGTCAATTGGGAAGCCTAGCCCCCGAAGGAAGTGAGATGCGAACACCACGCTTTCACCGAGCTAGGGAGCGGGAACCGCTTGCCCTTGAGTAGGCAGTCTATGCGAGATTTCGCTGGTTAGGTACCTGGCATCTCTTAGCTTTCGCACATCTTCTTCCGTAATGGAGGAAGGCATCCACCGGCCTTGTAGGTCGAAGCCGGACATCTTCGAAGGTCCGAAATGCCTAGAACTAGAGCTTTGGGTGTTGGAACTCGAAGCGAGGGGCGGATTTGATTGGTTTGAGAAGAAGGGAGCGGGGCCTTGTTTCCTTTATAAAGGAGGTGAATACCAAGAGCCCTCCCCGTAACCATTTGAGACTCGCTTTCAATTAGGGAGTCATACCTAAGTCGCGGTTGGGTTACCCACACCCGTATTGATGAGAATCCCGGAATAAGGGGACACGATCTCTGCTTTGACAAGACGTGCCAAGGAAACCACCTCGCTAAACGCGCTGAGGTGTAACAATAAAATGAATAAAGGGCCTGGCTGTGGCATGATGTCACGGCACGAAATACGTCAACAGATCCGATTGATACAAATATTATTCTCTCTACGAAGGAATGTGGAACTTATTTTGCAGAGCCGGACACTACCCTGATGTTCAACATCTTCTATGAAATATTCGGAGGAGGAACCCGCCTTGCAATGCCGAAGACAACTTGTGCGCCGGACTCGTCGTCATTGAAGCCTGGTTCAGGGGCTACTGAGGGATTCCTGGATTAGGGGGTGTCCGGATGGCCGGACTAAGACCTTTGGTCGGACTCCCGGACTATGAATATACAAGATTGAAGGCTCCGTCCCGTGTCCGGATGGGACTTTCCTTGGCGTGGAAGGCAAGCTTGGCGATACGATATGAAGATCTCCTCCCATTGTAACCGACTCTGTGTAACCCTAGCCCTCTCTGTTGTCTATATAAACAGGAGAGTTTTAGTCCGTAGGACGAACAACAATCATACCATAGGCTAGATTCTAGGGTTTAGCCACTCCGATCTCGAGGTAGATCTACTCTTGTACTACCCATATCATCAATATTAATCAAGCAGGAGTAGGGTTTTACCTCCATCGAGAGGGCCCGAACCTGGGTAAAAACATCGTGTCCCTTGTTTCCTGTTACCATCCGCCTAGACGCACAGTTCGGGACCCCCTACCCGAGATCCGCCGGTTTTGACACCGACAGTGTGCAAGAACTCGGAGGTGCCGTGCATTCAGTACTTGATCGGTTGGATCGTGAAGACGTACGACTACATCAACCACGTTATGCTAACTCTTTCGCTTTCAGTCTATGAGGGTACGTGGACACACTCCCCCCTCTCGTTGCTATGCATCACCATGATCTTTCGTGTGTGTAGGATTTTTTTTTTGAAATTACTACGTTACCCAACAGTGGCATCAGAGCCAGGTTTTATGCGTTGATTTTATATGCACGAGTAGAACACAAGTGAGTTGTGGGTGATACAAGTCATACTGCTTACCAGCATGTCATACTTTGGTTCAGCGGTATTGTTGGATGAAGCGGCCCGGACCGACATTACGCGTACGCTTACGCGAGACTGGTTCTACCGACGTGCTTTGCACACAGGTGGCTGGCGGGTGTCAATTTCTCCAACTTTAGTTGAACCGAGTGTGGCTACACCCGGTCCTTGAGAACGTTGAAACAACATTAACTTGACGAACTATCGTTGTGGTTTTTATGCATATGTAAGAACGGTTCTTGCTAAGCCCATAGCAGCCACGTAAAACTTACAACAACAAAGTAGAGGACGTCTAACTTGTATTTGAAGGGCATGTTGTGATGTGATATGGTCAATACGTGATGCTATATTTTATTGTATGAGATGGTCATGTTTTGTAACCGAGTTATCGGCAACTGGCAAGAGCCATATGGTTGTCGCTTTATTGTATGCAATGCAATCGCCTTGTAATTGCTTTACTTTGTCACTAAGCAGTAGCGATAGTCATAGAAGCAATAGTTGGCGAGACAACAACGATGCTACAATGGAGATCAAGGTGTCACGCTGGTGACGATGGTGATCATGACGGTGCTCCGGAGATGGAGATCACAAGCACAAGATGATGATGGCCATATCATATCACTTATATTGATTACATGTGATGTTTATCTTTTATGCATCTTATCTTGCTTTGATTGACAGTAGAATTATAAGACGATCTCTCACTAAATTTCAAGATTAAAGTGTTCTCCCTGAGTATGCACCATTGCCAAAGTTCGTCGTGCCCAGACACCACGTGATGATCGGGTGTGATAATCTCTACGTCCATCTACAACGGGTGCAAGCCAGTTTTGCACACGCAGAATACTCAGGTTAAACTTGATGAGCCTAGCATATGCAGATATGGCGTCGGAACACTGAGACCGAAAGGTCGAGCGTGAATCGTAGATATGATTAACATAGTGATGTTCACCATTGAAAACTACTCCATTTCACGTGATGATCGGTTATGGTTTAGTTGATTTGGATCACGTGATCACTTAGATGATTAGAGGGGTGTATATCTAAGTGGGAGTTCTTAAGTAATATGATTAATTGAACTTAAATTTATCATGAACTTAGTACCTGATAGTATTTTGCTTGTCTATGTTTGTTGTAGATAGATGGACCATGCTGTTGTTCCGTTAATTTTTAATGCGTTCCTTGAGAAAGCAAAGTTGAAAGATGATGGTAGCAATTACACGGACTGGGTCCACAACTTGAGGATTATCCTCATTGCTGCACAGAAGAATTACGTCCTGGACGCACCGCTAGCTGGGTGCCAGGCCTGCTGCAGATGCAACTGATGATGTTAAGAACGTCTGGCAGAGCAAAGCTGATGACTACTCTATAGTTCTGTGTGCCATGCTTTACGTCTTAGAACCGGGACTTCAACGACATTTTGAACGTCATGGAGCATATGAGATGTTCCAGGAGTTGAAGTTAATATTTCAAGCAAATGCCCGGATTGAGAGATATGAAGTCTCCAATAAGTTCTACAGCTGCAAGATGGAGGAGAATGGTTCTGTCAGTGAACATATACTCAAAATGTCTGGGTATTGCAATCACTTGATTCAACTTGGAGTTAATCTTCTGGATTATAGTATCATTGAAAGAATTCTTCAATCACTGCCACCAAGCTACAAGGGCTTCGTGATGAACTATAATATGCAAGGGATGAACAAGACAATTCCTGAGCTCTTCGCAATGCTAAAGGCTGCAGAGGTAGAAATCAAGAAGGAGCATCAAGTGTTGATGGTCAATAAGACCACCAGTTTCAAGAAAAAGGGCAAAGAGAAGAAGAAGGGGAACTTCAAGAAGAACGGTAAACAAGTTGCTGCTCAAGAGAAGAAACCCAAGTCTGGACCTGAGCCTGAGACTGAGTGCTTCTACTACAAGCAAACTAGACACTGGAAGCGAAACTGCCCCAAGTATTTGGCGGATAAGAAGGATGGCAAGGTGAACAAAGGTATATGTGATATACATGTTATTGATGTGTACCTTACCAGAGCTCGTAGTAGAACTTGTGTATTTGATACTGGTTCTGTTGCTAATATTTGCAACTCGAAACAGGGACTACCGATTAAGCGGACACTGGCAAAAGACGAGGTGACGATGCACGTGGGAAATGGTTCCAAAGTCGATGTGATCACCGTCGGCACGCTACCTCTACATCTACCTTCGGGATTAGTTTTAGAACTAAATAATTGTTATTTGGTGCCAGCGTTGAGCATGAACATTATATCTAGATCTTGTTTGATGCGAGATGGTTATTCATTTAAATCTGAGAATAATGGTTGTTCTATTTACATGAGCAATATCTTGTATGGTCATGCACCCTTAAAGAGTGGTCTATTTTTGATGAATCTCGATAGTAGTGATACACATATTCATAATGTTGAAGCCAAAAGATGAAGAGTTGATAATGATAGTGCAATTTATTTGTGGCACTACCGTTTGGGTCATATTGGTGTAAAGCGCATGAAGAAACTCCATACTGATGGAATTTTGGAATCACTTGATTACGAATCACTTGGTACTTGCGAACCATGCCTCATGGGCAAGATGACTAAAACGCTATTCTCCGAAACTATGGAGCGAGCACCTAATTTATTGGAGATCATACATACTGATGTATGTAGTCCAATGAATGTTGAGGCTCGCGGCGGGTATCGTTATTTTCTGACCTTTACAGATGATTTGAGCAGATATGGGTATATCTACTTAATGAAACATAAGTCTGAAACATTTGAAAAGTTCAAAGAATTTCAGAGTGAAGTTGAAAATCATCGTAACAAGAAAATAAAGTTTCTACGATCTGATCGTGGAGGAGAATATTTGAGTTACGAGTTTGGTCTACATTTGAAACAATGCGGAATAGTTTCGCAAATCACGCCACCCGGAACACCACAGCATAATGGTGTGTCCGAACGTTGTAATCGTACTTTACTAGATATGGTGCGATCTATGATGTCTCTTACTGATTTACCGCTATAATTTTGGGGTTATGCTTTAGAGACGGATGCATTCACGTTAAATAGGGCACCATCAAAATCCATTGAGACGACGCCTTATGAACTGTGGTTTGGCAAAAAACTAAAGTTGTCGTTTCTTAAAGTTTGGGGCTGTGATGCTTATGTGAAAAAGCTTCAACCTGATAAGCTCAATCCCAAATCGGAGAAATGTGTCTTCATAGGATACCCAAAGGAAACTGTTGGGTACACCTTCTATCACAGATCCGAAGGCAAGACATTTGTTGCTAAGAATGGATCCTTTCTTGAGAAGGAGTTTCTCTCAAAAGAAGTGAGTGGGAGGAAAGTAGAACTTGATGAGGTAACTGTACATGCTCCCTTATTGGAAAATAGTTCATCACAGAAATCGGTTCCTGTGACGACTATGCCAATTAGTGAGAAAGTTAATGATATTGATCATGAAACTTCAGATCAACTTACTACCGAACCACGTAGGTCAACCAGAGTAAGATCCGCACCAGAGTGGTACGGTAATCCTATTCTGGAGGTCATGTTACTTGACCATGGCGAACCTACGAACTATGATGAAGCAATGATGAGCCCAGATTCTGCAAAATGGCTTGAGGCCATGAAATCTCAGATGGGATCCATGTATGAGAACAAAGTATGGACTTTGGTTGACTTGCCCGATGATCGGCAAGCCATCGAGAATAAATGGATCTTCAAGATGAAGACTGACATTGATGGTAATGTTACTGCCTACAAAGCTCGACTTGTTGCAAAAGGTTTTCGACAAGTTCAAGGGGTTGACTACGATGAGACTTTCTCACCCGTAGCGATGCTTAAGTCTGTCCGAATCATGTTAGAAATTGCCGCATTTTATGACTATGAAATTTGGCAAATGGATGTCAAAACTGCATTCCTGAATGGATTTCTGGAAGAAGAGTTGTATATGATGCAGCCAGAAGGTTTTGTCGATCCAAAGGATGCTAACAATGTGTGCAAGCTCCAGCGATCCATTGATGGACTGGTGCAAGCCTCTCGGAGTTGGAATAAACTCTTTGATAGTGTGATCAAAGCATATGGTTTTATACAGACTTTTGGAGAAGCCTGTATTTGCAAGAAAGTGAGTGGGAGCTCTGTAGCATTTCTAATATTATATGTGGATGACATATTATTGATTGAAATGATATAGAATTTCTGGATAGCATAAAAGGATACTTGAATAAAAGTTTTCCAATGAAAGACCTTGGTGAAGCTGCTTATATATTGGGCATCAAGATCTATAGAGATAGATCAAGACGCTTAATTGGACTTTCACAAACTACATACCTTGATAAAGTTCTGAAAAAGTTCAAAATGGATCAAGCAAAGAAAGGGTTCTTGCCTGTAATACAAGGTTTGAAATTGAGCCAGACTCAATGCCCGACCACTGCAGAAGATAGAGAGAAAATGAAAGAAGTTCCCTATGCTTCAGCCATAGGCTCTATCATGTATGCAATGCTGTGTACCAGACCTGATGTGTGCCTTGCTATTAGTTTAGCAAGGAGGTACCAAAGTAATCCAGGAGTGGATCACTGGACAGCGGTCAAGAACATCCTGAAATACCTGAAAAGGACTAAGGATATGTTTCTCGTTTATGGAGGTGACAAAGAGCTAATCGTAAATGGTTATGTCGTTGCAAGCTTTGACACTGATCCGGACATGTAACATCCCAAATTTTCAATTTGGAATGTTATACAATAGATAATCATTGCATATCATATTTATTGCATTTTTTGGCTCGATCCTAGAAATTCTACGCAACTCAAGGACCCACGGAGAGAGTTGGGGATTTCGTAAATTTCATATTTGAGTTTTCTCAAATTTTTGAAATAGGATCATTTGATTTTATTTATTTTATCTTCAGTTATTTCAATTATAAAAATATGAGAGAGGAAATAAAATGACTTTCCCAAAATAAAGAAATATCGAGGATTTAATAAAAAAATCAAATAAGGTTTTATTTTGGATTTTATTGCTATTTTATTAGAATTTAGGAAAAATGTGCATTTTTCAAAATTGCATTTAGGCCCCAAATAAATGTTCATCTTGTCCGGCATGATTTTAGAAGTTGGGAAAATTTATTTCGGGATTTTTGGAGTCTATTTAGTATTTCTTTCGTTTGATTTTCTGCGCGAAAATTATATATAAAAAAAGTGTCCGAACAGACCTTGGGCCGTAACCGGCCAGGATCCCGCCTGGCCGGGGGTCTTTATAGAGCGTGCCCCGGGCCGACCCCAGCCCAAGCCGCCGCCGCCGCCCGAGCCCACCCGCGCCCGCGCCCCAAACCCTAACCCTAGCCGCCGCCGCCTGCCGCCGCCGCCGCCCCGCGCCGCCGTCGCCAGAGCCGCCGCCCCTAGAGCCGCCGTGCCGCGCCACCGAGGTTGACCCCGCCACCGCCATTTTTTTTAGAAAAACCATTCAGTTTTTCCTTCGGTTTTTCGTCGGGTTTTTTAGATCCATTTTTTATTAGATCGGTTTTTTTCGGCTTAGGTCAATTAGCGAGCGTTTGCTCGTTTGTTTGTTTTAACGAACGCGTTCATCATTTAGATCCAGATAATGAACGTTCATTCGTTAATCTATTCGTTGTTTTTCTTTTTCTCGGATTTATTCCGTGATTTTTCTGATCGCGATTTCTGATCCGATTTTCGTTTTAGTATAACTTTTCGCTCGTTTATCAGAATGAGGCGATTCAAGCGCCTAGAGTTTCGTCTCAAAACCCTCTTTCCGATTAATCTACTCAAACAAGTTTTTACTTCTGTAGAATTTGACTTAGGTCCAGATTAGTAAACGAAGCTTGTTTCTTTTGCCGTTTGACTTTCGTTGTTTCGTTTGATTTGATTCTTTTTCCCAACCGAAGTTCTTAAGTTGAACTTTCTGGTTAGATCTCTTATTTGAGTTTTACCTGTGCATTAATTGAGTACTTATTGTATGCTTGTTTGTTTGTTTGCTTGCGATAGAGTACCCGGATTGTGCCGCTTGCTACTTCGAATCCCTAGATTTCACGGATCATCAGCAAGGCAAGTAACACTTTGATCATATCCATTTACTACCCAGTTTTATTGCATTAGATCAATCCTCAAACAATTGCATGATTAGGATCTGATTAATATGTGGGTTTTCGGATGTAGATGAGGTAGCACCTATCACCTGTTTTATTATCAAACCCTTGGGAGTTACTTCTACGTTTTCTTATTTCCATGCTATAGTAGACGTGGATTGGGTGAGTGTATCCACGACAAATGTGAGATTCTTAATTAATGTTTTATTTAAGGTGGCAACTTTAATACACATCTGGGTGGATTGAGGCACTTGGGTATTCCAGGATTGCTTGTTTGTTTTTGGACCGCCACCCAGGCTCAAAGGGATCATAAGATTATTCATGCTAGAAACTTCTGTGTGCAGCCACATGCTATTATGGGCTCTAGCATAGTTGATTAAGTCGTGCAAACTCTTACAGTGGTAGACTAGCAGATGTAGGGGAAAGTAGGTGTACAGGTCTACCCAATCGTAAGGTGCTAGCGCTTCTGAAAGACTATGTCTCGGTCATCCGTTTCTCAAACACCATGCAGTGCGAGAAAATCAACGGAGGAGATCGGGTCTTGTGGGGAAAAGTGCGCAAACCTCTGCAGAGTGTATAAACTAATCATGATTAGCTGTGTCCCCGGTTATGGACGTTTTGAGTATCTAGTACTTGGATTATCATGTGAATCTCATCATGTTACTTTAAGTAACATTTCTGGGTTTGTTTAATGATGATGTTACTTAATTGGGGTTGAGAATCCTGTCAACCATTCTCAATGTTTAACAACCACCATGATAGTTAAATAAATCTATTCCTTTGCAGTAGGGAAAAATTGGCTTTATGAAAAACTGTAACCATAGAGCTTTCCACCAGCCATATATGCATGTAGTATAGCATTATTCTTTCATTACTCTCTATGTGTTACATTGCTAGCATATTCCATGTGCTGACCCGTTTTCGGGCTGCAACGTTAATGTTGCAGACTTTTCAGACGACGAGTAAGATGCCTTAGGATCGTGATCCTATACTCAGTGATGCCGTTGGAGTTGATGGACTCACTTATCTTCCAAGCCTTCCGCTGTTATCGTTATTAGATGGCCTTAAGCCATATTTATTGTAATAAGCTCTCTTTTGAGCCATTCGTTGTAATAAGTGTGTGTTTGCCACTTTGTTATAAATCCTTCAAGTACTGTGCGTGTCAGCATTACTGATCCAGGGATGACACTGATGCACAGAGATCAAACTGTTTGAGGTCTAGTTGCTACAAGATAGTACCAGAGCACACGCTGACTGTAGGACACGACCACTAAGATAAAGCCTTAGATCACTACTCTCTCTTTTCATTTCTGACTCCTCATATTTTCTACTCTCTTTTAGGATGGCGGATGCAAGGAACAAGTTCACGCAACCGGATGAAGATACACCCTTTGGACGACACCTGAAGGAAGTCACTAGATACCTGAACATCGGAGTAACAAGCTTCACCGGGACCTATAACCCCACTTTACCTCAAGAAGAGCGCTGGATGATTCAAGTACAAGTTCCAGGAAGGACTTTCATGCCCGTCACTAAACCCATAGAGTTTTCCTTTGATGCACCAACCTAGAGTCTAGGAAAGCGCATGGCCTCCCACATCACCATGGGACGTATTGGAGAAGTTTACCATAGGGAGCTTAAGGATACAATCTACCAGATTTGTGGGCGCCGAGACGAACAATGGGAGATGATCAGCACCAGGAAGGACAGATCAATTGCAGCTTTCATCCAGGAGTTAAACCAGCACATACAACGCCAGGAGAAACAGATGTGTGCAGGAATGATGGATCTGAAGAAGGCCATGACCAAGATCATGGAACTGGAGGAAGAACTCAAGTCTACACGCGATGGATATGAGGAGGAAATAGCAATGCTAGTAGAGAAGAATGATGATGTGAAGAAGAAGCTAAGAGTGTTTATGGGATTTCTCGCAACTGGAGAAGATGAAGATTACACTTGTCCAGAGAACTACATCATCATCGACGACACTGACTCAGACCCAGACGATAGCAATGATGACTATGTTGACTAAGCTGGAGCAGATATCATGGAGTCTTCATCGGAGCAGTTTTTCTAGTAGACTGCCATAACAGTAGTAGTATTTCCCCCATGTATCTAGTATAGTCCAAGCACTTTTGTAACGATAGTTAGACCGTTTTAGGCCCTTGTTTGAATTGATTGGAGTGTTTTGATTGCAATTTGTCTCATGTGCATATGGGTAGTGTTTTCCCTCTAGACCTCATTCTATTCTATATTCTCATCTTTTCTAAACACTCAGATGCCTCCAAGACGTGACAACGGATTTGCTTTCCCACCGGAGCTCACCTAGTTGATCCAACAACAGAATGCCTTAATGCAGTTGTTAGTCCAGAATCAGAATCAGGGGAACAACAACAACAACAACAACAACCCACCACTGCCACCACCTGTTGATCACTTAACCCGTTTCCTTAGGCTGAATCCGCCGGTGTTTTCCAGTAGCACCGAGCCGATTGTTGCAGATGATTGGCTTCGCAAGACAGCCAGGGAGTTAACCACTGCAGGATGCATAGATGCGGAGAAGGTGCGATTTGCTGCACATTAGCTTGATGGACCCGTAGCATAATGGTGGGAGAATTTCAAAGCTACCTATCCAGTAGACACTGTCACATGGGATCAGTTCCAGCAGGCTTTCCGTACTGCCCATGTTTCAGTAGGAGCAATGGCCATGAAGAAGAGTGAGTTTTGCAATTTACACCAAGGAGGAAGGACAGTTGGCCAATATGTGGATGACTTTAGTAAGTTAGCACGTTATGCCCCAGATGACGTTGCTACAGATGCAGCTAAGCAGGAGAAGTTTTTGGAAGGACTGAATGATGAGCTAAGCATGCAGTTGATGGTAGCAAGTTTCAACAACTACCAGGAGTTGGTAGTTCGTGCTCTTATGATTGAAGGGAAGCAGAAGCAGACCGAGAACCGCAAGAGGACGTATGGACAAGGGAAGTACAATTCTGGAGCTTAGCAGAAGCCACGTTTTACCCCGAAGTCGGGAGGACAATTTCAGCATACCCATGGAGGTGGTAGCTCACACAACCATAATGGTTCTAAGAATGGTAACGGGAATGGAGGAAGCAATGGACAGAACCGTACCAACCCATCAACCCTAGCCAAGAAAGATTTGAGCCAAGTCACTTGCTTTAAGTGCCAGAAGACTGGACATTACGCCAATGAATGTCCTGAAGGCCAGAATGGAAATGGCAATGGAAGCTCTGGGAAGAAGCCGAACCCTTTCAACCGGGGGCAGGTGAACCACGTAAATGTGGAGGAGATTGAAGCCTAATCAGATGCAGTAATAGGTAAGTTTTTGGTTACACCATTTACTGCACTCGTTCTTTTTGATACTAGTGCATCACATTCATACATATCAAGGGGATTTGTGGATAAGTATAAACTGCCCACCAAGGTTCTAGGAACACCCATGTTAGTAACCTCACCAGGAGCGGAGTATATGGCCAGTCGAGGATGTTTTCAAGTGCCATTGAGTATAGGCAAGCACGTCTTCCCCTCAGATTTAATCATTTTGGAATCTCAAGGTTTGGATGTGATTCTGGGTATGGATTGACTATCGATGTATGGAGGAAACATCGATTGCGCAAGCAAGTCAATTTTGCTTACTACCCCAGAAGGGAGAAGGATAAAGTATGTATCAAGACATGAGCCGAAGGGGATGCGCGTAAATTCCTGTCAGGAGTTGTACAGGAGGAAGTACCAGTAGTGAAGGATTTTCCTGATGTATTTCCAGAAGAGTTGCCAGGCATGCCACCGCATAGAGACATCGAGTTTTTGATTGAGCTTTTGCCAGGCACGGGACCAATATCTAAGAGACCGTACCGGATGCCCGCAAAAGATTTGGAGGAAATTAAGAAGCAGATTAAGGAGTTACTGGATAAAGGATATATTCGCCCAAGTTCTTCGCCTTGGGGATCACCAGTAATTCTAGTGGAGAAGAAGGATGGATCATTGAGGATGGTTGTTGACTATCGAGGATTGAATGCAGTAACAATCAAGAACAAGCACCCACTACCAATGATCAATGATCTGTTTGACCGATTGCAAGGAGCAAAGGTATTTTCCAAGATCAATTTGCGATCATGTCGTGGAATTGTCACGTTAGATGTCCTTGTGAAAGGACTTAGTTGTGGAGCCATCGCAACTAGGAAGCTTGAAGAGGTTAATTGGGACAAGGGACACGAGAGATTTATACTAGTTTGGCCCCTTACGATGAAGGTAAGGCCTACGTCTAGTTTGGTTGGTATTGATGTTTCGATGACCAGGGAGCGAGATACGCTATGCCCGGCTCTCGATCAGTTGTTTCTTGCCCAAAGCCGCCAGCAGGTCATCCCCTTATATACACGGGTTGACGCCCTCTGGCTTACAGAGTCCCGACCAGCTTATAAACAGTGTCTGGCTCGGTCACTAATTAAATCTACCTTATGATACAAGTCATGCCATTGTGGCGGTTTGCTACAATGGGCCTTAAGTCGCCTATGGGCCTTAAGCCCTTTATTGAACCGCCATCTTCATGCTTGACCTTGGGCTTCTTTCTGGTGAGTCTTCTTTGCGTAACCCGGCCCCTCCTGGGCGGCTTACGCAAATAGTTATATCCCCAACAGATCAGGATACCATCAGTTGAAGATTCGAGAGCAGGATATACCTAAGACAGCTTTTACCACCAGGTACGGGCTATATGAGTATACCGTTATGTCATCTGGTCTATCTAACGCACCTGCCTATTTCATGAACATGATGAACAAGGTGTTTATGGAGTTCTTGGATAAGTTCGTCGTGGTGTTCATTGATGATATTTTGGTCTACTCAAAGAACGAAGAAGAGCATAAGGAGCATTTGCATTTGGTATTGGAGAAGCTCCGAGAACACCAGTTATACGCCAAGTTCAGCAAGTGTGAATTTTGGTTGAAGGAAGTTGGATTCCTCAGACATGTTATATCAGGAGAAGGTATAGCAGTAGACCCCACCAAGGTTGTCACCGTGACAAATTGGGTAGCACCAACAACAGTAGGAGAGATCCGGAGTTTCCTTCGATTGGCAGGATACTATCAGAGATTCATTGAGAATTTCTCGAAGATTGCAAGGCCCATGACGGAATTGTTGAAGAAGGATACCAAGTTCATTTGGACTGAGGAATGTGAGGCCAGTTTCGAAAAATTGAAGAAACATTTGGTTACCTCGCCAGTGTTGATTCTGCCAGATTAGAGCAAGGATTACGAGGTGTATTGCAACGCTTCACGTTGAGGACTTGGAGCAGTGCTTATGCAGGAGGGGAGAGTTGTTTCGTATGCTTCACGAGAGCTTAAACCTCATGAGTTGAATTATGCCATGCATGATTTGGAGTTAGCAGCCGTAGTGCATGCATTGAAGACATGGAGACATTTTCTTATCGGAAACCATTGTGATGTGTACACGGATCACAAGAGTTTGAAGTACATTTTCACGCAGAAGGAGTTGAATCTCAGGCAGAGGAGATGGTTGGAGCTCATCAAGGATTACGACATCAGATTGCATTATCACTCGGGAAAGGCTAACGTAGTAGCCGACGCGTTGAGCCGTAAGAGCCATGTCAACACACTCATGACCGGAGATTTACCGAAGGAGCTAGCCGAGGACCTTCGTGAGCTATGTTTAGAGATAGTTCCGAGAGGCTATGTAGCAGCATTGGAGATTTAGTCGACCTTGATGGATAAGATTAGAGAAGCCCAGAAGACCGACAAGGAAATTTCTAAGATAAAGGAGAAAATGAGCAAAGGAAAAGCTAAATGGTTTGAAGACCGTGTTTATGTGCCTAATGACTCGGAGATCAGGAATTTGATTCTACAGGAGCCTCATGATTCGCCGTATTCGATTAACCCAGGAAATACCAAGATGTATTTGGATTTGAAGGACACTTTCTGGTGGACCGGAATGAAGAAGGATATTGCGGAGTATGTAGCAGTTTGTGATGTATGTCAGAGAGTAAAAGCAGAGCATCAAAAGCCAGCAGGATTGTTACAACCATTGCCAATACCCGAATGGAAGTGGGATAAACTAGGCATGGATTTTATCACGGGATTGCACGGGACTCGTTCAGGCTATGAGTCGATTTGGGTTGTAGTCGATCGTTTGACGAAGGTAGCACATTTCATCCCAGTGAAGACCACTTACACCAGTGCTAAGTTGGCCAAGATATATATGACCAAGATCGTATGTCTGCATGGAGTTCCGAGGAGCATTGTATCAGACAGAGGAACCCACTTTACCTCAAAGTTCTGGAATCAGTTGCACGAAACTTTGGGTACCAGATTAGAGTTCAGCACAGCTTTTCATCCGCAGACAGATAGACAGACCGAGAGAGTCAATCAGATTTTGGAGGATATGCTGAGAGCTTGTGCGCTAGATTACGGATCTAGTTGGGACGACAATTTGCCATATGCAGAGTTCTCTTACAACAACAATTATCAATCCAGTTTGAAGATGGCCCCTTTCGAAGCCTTATATGGAAGGAGGTGCAGGACCCCGTTGTCGTGGGATGAAGTTGGAGACCGTCAGTTGTTTGGACCGGATTTGATTAAGGTAGCCCAGTCCAGGCAGAAAAGCTATGCAGATTCTAAACGCAAAGAGACTGTTTACGAAGTCGGAGATAGAGTCTATCTTTGTGTATCTCCACTTCGAGGGATTAAGCGCTTTGGAGTTAAGGGAAAGCTACCGCCACGTTTTGTGGGACCATACAAAGTTTTGGAGCGTATGGGAGAGGTTGCCTACATGTTGGAATTGCCTGAGGGATTGTCAGGAGTTCCCGACGTGTTCCACGTTTCTCAGTTGAAGAAGTGACATGTAGAGATGGCTGATATACCACTAAGAGATACAGTGCCGCGAGAGGCGATTCAGTTGGACAATAATTTGACCTATGAGGAAAAACCAGTTAAGATTCTTGAGTATGTCTGTCGAGTCACCCGCAGCAAGGTTATCTAGTTTTGCAAAGTTCAGTGGAGCCAGCACACCGAGGATGAAGCCACCTGGGAGAGAGAGGAAGATCTACTGAAGGACCACCCTCACCTATTTTCTAGCCAACCCGAATTTTGAGGGCGAGATTCATCTTAAGGAGGGGTAGGTTTGTAACATCCCAAATTTTCAATTCGGAATGTTATACAATAGATCATCATTGCATATCATATTTATTGCATTTTTTGGCTCGATCCTAGAAATTCTACGCAACTCAAGGACCCACGGAGAGAGTTGGGGATTTCGTAAATTTCATATTTGAGTTCTATCAAATTTTTGAAATAGGATCATTTGATTTTATTTATTTTATCTTCAATTATATCAATTATAAAAATATGAGAGAGGGAATAAAATGACTTTCCCAAAATTAAGAAATATTGAGGATTTAATAAAAAATCAAATAAGATTTTATTTTGGATTTTATTGCTATTTTATTTGAATTTAGGAAAAATGCGCGTTTTTCAAAATTGCATTTAGGCCCCAAATAAATGTTCATATCGTCCGGCGTTTGCTCGTTTGTTCGTTTTAACGAACGCGTTCATCGTTTAGATTCAGATAACGAACGTTCGTTCGTTAATCTGTTCGTCGTTTTTCTTTTTCTCGGATTTATTCCGCGATTTTTCCGATCGCGATTTCTGATCCGATTTTCGTTTTAGTATAACTTTTCGCTCGTTTATCGGAATGAGGCGATTCAAGCGCCTAGAGTTTCATCTCGAAACCCTCTTTCCGATTAATCTACTCAAACAAGTTTTTACTTCTATAAAATTTGACTTAGGTCCAGATTAGTAAACAAAGCCTGTTTCTTTCGCCGTTTGACTTTCGTTGATTCGTTCGATTTGATTATTTTTGCCAACCGAAGTTATTAAGTTGAACTTTCTGGTTAGATCTCTTATTTGAGTTTTACCTATCCATTAGATGAGTACTTATTGTATGCTTGTTTGTTTGTTTGCTTGCGATAGAGTACCCGGATTGCGTCGCTTGCTACTTCGAATCCCTAGATTTCACGGATCATCAGCAAGGCAAGTAACACTTTGATCATATCCCTTTACTACCCAGTTTTATTGCATTAGATCAATCCTCAAACAATTTCATGATTAGGATCTGATTAATATGTGGGTTTTCGGATGTAGATGAGGTAGCACCTATCACCTGTTTTATTATCAAACCCTTGGGAGTTACTTCTACGTTTGCTTATTGCCATGCTATGCTAGTAGACGTGGATTGGGTGAGTGTATCCATGACAGATGTGAGATTGTTAATTAATGTTTTATTTAAGGTGGCAACTTTAATACACATCTGGGTGGATTGAGGCACTTGGGTATTCCAGGATTGCTTGTTTGTTTTTGGACCGCCACCCAGGCTCAAAGGGATCATAAGATTCTTCATGCTAGAAAGTTCCGTGTGCAGCCACATGCTATTATGGGCTCTAGCATAGTTGATTAAGTCGTGCAAACTCTTACAGTGGTAGACTAGCAGATGTAGGGGAAAGTAGGTCTATAGGTCTACCCAATCGTAAGGTGCTAGCGCTTCTGAAAGACTATGTCTCGGTCATCCGTTTCTCTAACACCATGCAGTGCGAGAAAATCAACGGAGGAGATCGGGTCTTGTGGGGAAAAGTGCGCAAACCTCTGCAGAGTGTATAAACTAATCATGCTTAGCCGTGTCCCCGGTTATGGACGTTTTGAGTATCTAGTACTTGGATTATCATGTGAATCTCATCATGTTACTTTAATTAATATTGCTGGGTTTGTTTAATGATGATGTTACTTAATTGGGATTGAGAATGCTATCAACCATTCTCAATGTTTAACAACCACCATGATAGTTAAATAAATCTATTCCTTTGCAGTAGGGAAAAATTGGCTTTAGGCAAAAACGGTAACCATAGAGCTTTCCACCAGCCATATATGCATGTAGTATAGCATTATTCTTTCATTACTGTCTATGTGTTACATTGCCAGCATATTCCATGTGCTGACCCGTTTTCGGGCTGCAACGTTAATGTTGCAGACTTTTCAGACGACGAGTAAGATGCCTTAGGATCGTGATCCTATACTCAGTGATGCCGTTGGAGTTGATGGACTCACTTATCTTCCAAGCCTTCCGCTGTTATCGTTATTAGATGGCCTTAAGCCATATTTATTGTAATAAGCTCTCTTTTGAGCCATTCGTTGTAATAAGTGTGTGATTGCCACTCTGTTATAAATCCTTCAAGTACTGTGCGTGTCAGCATTACTGATCCAGGGATGACACTGATGCACAGAGATCAGACTGTTTGAGGTCTGGTCGCTATAGGACGATTCTAAATTGCAAACCGGATACATGTTTATATTGAACGGTGGAGTTGTCAGTTGGTGCAGTTCTATACAAAGCGTCATGGCAGGATCTACATGTGAAGCGGAGTACATAGCTGCTTCGGAAGCAGCAAATGAAGGAGTCTGGATGAAGGAGTACATATTCGATCTAGGTGTCATACCAAGTGCATCGGGTCCAATGAAAATCTTTTGTGACAATACTGGTGCAATTGCCTTGGCAAAGAAATCCTGATTTCACAAGAGAACCAAGCACATCAAGAGACGCTTCAATTCCATCCGGGACCAAGTCCAGGTGGGAGACATAGAGATTTGCAAGATACATACAGATCTGAATGTTGCAGACCCATTGACTAAGTCTCTTCCACGAGCAAAACATGATCAGCACTAAGGCTCCATGGGTCTTAGAATCATTACTGTGTAATCTAGATTATTGACTCTAGTGCAAGTGGGAGACTGAAGGAAATATGCCCTAGAGGCAATAATAAAGTTATTATTTATTTCCTGATATCATGATAAATGTTTATTATTTATGCTAGAATTGTATTACCTGGAAACAATAATACATGTGTGAATACATAGACAAACAGAGTGTCACTAGTATGCCTCTACTTGACTAGCTCGTAAATCAAAGATGGTTAAGTTTCCTAACCATAGACATGATTTGTCATTTGATTAACGAGATCACATCATTAGGAGAATGGTGTGATTGACTTGACCCATTCTGTTAGCTTAGCACTTGGTCGTTTAGTATGTTGCTTTTGCTTTCTTCATGACTTATAGATGTTCCTATGACTATGAGATTATGTAACTCCCGCTTACCGGAGGAACACTTTGTGTGCTACCAAACGTCACAACGTAACTGGGTGATTATAAAGGTGCTCTACAGGTGTCTCTGAAGGTACTTGTTGAGTTGACGTATTTCGAGATTAGGATTTGTCACTCCGATTGTCAGAGAGGTATCTCTAGGCCCTCTCGATAATGCACATCATTATAATCCTTGCAATCAATGTAGCTAATGAGTTAGTTACGGGATGATGCATTACGTAACGAGTAAATAGACTTGCCGTTAATGAGATTGAACTAGGTATTGAGATACCAACGATCGAATCTCGGGCAAGTAACATACTGATGACAAAGGGAACAACATATGTTGTTATGCGGTTTGACCGATAAAGATCTTCGTAGAATATGTAGGAGCCAATATGAGCATCCAGGTTCCGCTATTGGTTATTGACCGGAGACGTGTCTCGGTCATGTCTACATAGTTCTCAAACCCGTAGGGTCCGCACGCTTAAAGTTAGATGACAGTTATATTATGAGTTTATGTGTTTTGATGTACCTAAGGTAGTTCGGAGTCTTGGTTGTGATCACGGACATGACGAGGAGTCTCGAAATGGTCGAGACATGAAGATTGATATATTGGACGACTATATTCGGACACCGGAATGGTTCCGGGGGTTATCGGATATATACCGGAGTACCGGGGGGTTACCGGAACCCCCCGGAGGTTAATGGGCATCATGGGCCCAAGTGGTGGAAGAGGAGAGCCGGCCAAGGGGAAGCCGCGCGCCCCTCTCCCCCAAGTCCGAATTGGACAAGGAGGGGGGGCGGCGCCCCCCCCCTTTCCTTTCCCCCTCTCTCTCCTTCCCTCTCCTCTCCTACTCCAACAAGGAAGGGGAGAGTCCTACTCCCGGTGGGAGTAGGACTCCTCATGGGGCACGCCAAGGGTGGCCGGGCCCCTCCCCCTCCTCCACTCCTTTATATACTGGGAGGGAGGCACCCCCTAGACACACAACAATTGATCCTTGAGATCCCTTAGCCGTGTGCAGTGCCCCCCTCCACCATAGTTCACCACGATAATATTGTAGCGGTGCTTACGCGAAGCCCTGCGTCGGTAGAACATCATCATCGTCACCACGCCATCGTGCTGACGGAACTCTCCCTCAAAGCTCGGCTGGATCGGAGTTCGAGGGACATCATCGATCTGAACGTGTGCAAGAACTAGGAGGTGCCGTGCGTTCGGTACTTGATCGATCGTATCGTGAAGACGTACGACTACATCAACCGCGTTGTGCTAACGCTTCCGCTTTCGGTCTACGAGGGTACGTGGACACACTCTCCCCACTCGTTGCTATGCATCACCATGATCTTGCGTGTGTGTAGGAATTTTTTTGAAATTACTACGTTACCCAACAATGTTGTCCTTGACAACAAGGCGAGCCATCAAGCCTTACAGCGACGGCACAGTGGAACTCTCAATTAAAGCACCAATGTCGGTGTCAAAACCGGCGGATATCGGGTAGGGGGTTCCAAACTGTGCGTCTAAGGCTAATGGTAACAGGAGGCGGGGGACACAATGTTTACCCAGGTTTGGGACCTCTTGATGGAGGTAATACCCTACTTCTTGCTTGATTGATCTTGATGATATGAGTATTACAAGAGTTGATCTACCACGAGATCATAGAGGCTAAACCCTAGAAGCTAGCCTATGATTATAATTGTTCTTGTCCTACGGACTAAACCCTCCGGTTTATATAGACACCAGAGGGGGCTAGGGTTATACAGAGTCGGTTATAGAGAAGGAGATCTACATATCCGAATTGCCAAGCTTGCCTTCCACACAAAGGAGAGTCCCATCCGGACACAGGACGAAGTCTTCAATCTTGTATCTTCATAGTTTAACAGTCCAGCCAAAGTATGTAGTCTGGCTGTCCGAGGACCCCCTAATCCAGGACTCCCTCAGTGTGCACGCCAAGTCAAGATGGAAGATTCAGTATACTTGTTCCCTTGATGTAACCAACTATGTATAACCCTAATACCCCTGGTGTCTATATAAACGAGAGGGTTTAGTTCAAAAAGGCAAGAGAACATCCATTATCCTACTAGCCTAGGGTTTAGTTCATCTGATCTCGTGGTAGATCGACTCTGTAATCCTCATATACACAAGCAATATAATCGAGCAACACGTAGAGAGGGCCTGAACCTGGGTAAACATCGTGTCCCACGTCCCCTATTGCCCATCGATCCTAGATTCACAGTTCGGGCCCCCCTACTCGAGATCCGCCGGTTTTTGACACCGACATTGGTGCTTTCATTGAGAGTTCCACTATTGGATCACCAAAGGATTGATGGCTCGTGTGATCATCGGAGATGGCATCAACACCGGAGACATCTTCGTCCGCAGCCAGCTTTTCACGTTCGGCAGCATCGCTCTACACACCAACTCGACCGGTCATCTCGACCAGGTCGACAACTTCGCCCCCGAGCACCGTATCAGGTTCGGTAAACTAGAGTACGTCACTGACGCTCGGGGCGATTTGATCTTCACCGGCTTCTCAACCTCATCCGAGACACCCATGGGCCCTAAAGCATCTACTTTGGGACCCTTTCCGATCCGACCTCAGGATCGGTTCCTACGTCGCATCCGGTGTCAGGTCTTGATGTGGCCTCCACGACCGAAAATCGGGGGTCATCCCCGGCCGGACTCGCTTTCCTTACCATGGACGTGGCTTTAAACCGGGACGCGGGTGCGGCATTCGAAGACCGAGAGTCATCTTTGACCAGACTCGCCTCCCTTGCCGTGGATCCGACCTTGAGCATTGACGCAAGTTCGGTGTTCAAAGACCGGGAGTCAGCCTCGGCCGGACTCACACATCGCCTCACCATTACACCAAAGGTCAACTCCGAAACCTCGTGCACTAGCCCGACTAGTCTCGCCCTAATAAACGAGGCGCTAGACCGGATTTAGATGATGACTATCTCGGATAGCCCATCCTCGACTTACGCTCTGCGGGGCCTTGAGGCAGGCCATAAGAAATTTTACATCCCACCCACCACCCACTTAGTAACCACGGTCGAAGACTTAACTGACATGCTGGACTATGCCTCCGAGGAGGCCGATGGCATGGACATCGACAGCGAAGCCATGGCCTACGCTGACACTACCCCTCGCATAACCGACTGATGGGCGACCACCTCCACCTACGATGTTTACATGGTGGGCACCCCCAAGGAGAACGGCGATGGTGCTAATAATGGGGATGACACCCCCAGGAGAGATAGCAACAATCCCGGTGAGGAGCCGCCCACACGCCGAAGACAACGCTGAAGATCCAAGGGGCGTCGAGGTAGGGAAATCAACGCGGGTGTTGTGGAATAGTCACGGTAGATGACCTAGCGAAAGGACTTAGTCGTGGAGCCATCGCAACTAGGTTACCTTAAAGGGATTAAACGGGACAAAGGACACATGAATTTATACTGGTTCGGCCCCTTGCGGTGAAGGTAAAGTCCTAATCCAGTTTTGTGTTATTGCTATCTCTCGATTACCAGGGAGCGAATCCGCTTGACCTATCTTTCGATCTATTGTTTTCTTGCCCTGAACCGCCGCTGGGTCGACCCTTTATATATACAGGTTGACGCCCAGCGGCTCACAGAGTCCCGGCCGGCTCATAGGTAACGTGTCCGGCTCGGTGACTATCTTTACATGACTTACAATACAATTCTTTACATATATGGCGGTTTACCCCTATGGGCCTTAAGTATCCTTTGGGCCTTGTGCCCTTGCTTGTGAACCGCCATATTTAATATCCACGTGGGCTTCATATTAAGAATCTTCATAGGTATAACCCGGTATCCTGGGCGGGTCATACCTAATAGCTATATCCCCAACATTAGGCCCCAGATTGATTTGAACTGGTTCATGTCAATCTTCAATACTTAGAAAAATCTTCCCTTCCTCATTTGTGCGATAATTCATGACCCACCATAACGTCATCTTCTGAATTTTTGATAACCCGCCATGGTATCACCTGCCATTAATTCACACTGTATCCAACATATCTCAACGAATCTTTATCTTAATAGCCATCTCGAGAATCGAGGCGCCCGAGCGGCTGGATAACTGTGTTTTTGGGCCTCCTCATTTTTCACGCCCATCTATCACCTTTCCTTATAAATAGGGCCGAACGGGCCCTTCTTATTCTCCCCCTTTCCTTCGTCTTCTTCCTCTTTGCGACTCTCCTGCCGCTCGAGCTCCACCGCCGCTACGAAGCACACTGCCCTCCTCGTCCTTGGCAGCTGCATCAACCTGATTCGAACCAGAGAAACTCTGGCGCTCCATCGGAGTCTGATCTGCATCTATAAGTGCTCCTCCTCCAACGCTCCAGATCACATTAGGGTTGGGATGTTCTTCGTGTTCTTCGTAGTTCTTCAATCGTAGCACCTTTTGATCCGAAGATGGCATAAAACTTGCGCGGTAGTAGTTTTACCTTTATCTCCAATGCCAGCATACCCTTTTTCCTTGGAAAGAGATGTCCGTAGAGCTTATGAACTCCCCTGCACTGTTTTTAGGTTTTGATTTATTTTCTTTTTCTGAACTACCACTGATCCGAAATAATAATTGTAATCCATGAAACTTGTTTGTACGGTACTTAGCAAAAAACTGCATCTTGATAGATCCACCTAGTCATGGCGGCTCATATCACCGGCTGTAGTTAAATTCAATGCTCATCAGATTTCTCCTTTGATAGACATCAAACTGCTCATGGCGGCTTACATAACCCGCTGTAACTAGTGATATACCATTAGGCCCCTTTTTAAGCCGCCATTCTGAATATGTACTGTAATACTTTCCCTCTGGCTTAAATTTCAACCAGCAAACTTGTTCTTTTCCTTTCTAGGTTTCTTTATTCTCCATGGCCCCAAATACAGCCACTTCCTGCAATTGGGTTCCCTCCATTGTTACTGAGAAAACACTCCAGGACTTTGTGAAAACCGGCTATTTTTCCAAAAAGACTGTCATGCATTATCGCGCTCCTAAGCCAGAGGAGGAAAAACCTCAGCCCAAAGAGGACAAAGTCATTGTCTTTACTAACCATATGAACCAGGGATTCTCACCGCCCAGCTCTTAATTCTTCCGGGATGTTCTGCACTTTTTCAACCTTCATCCTCAAGACATCGGACCCAATTCCGTGTCAAATATATGCAACTTGCAAGTGTTCTGTGAGGTGTACCTTCAAGAGGAGCCCAATGTGGAGCTATTCAGAGAGTACTTTTATTTGAACCGCTAGAATGAGTACTCAAACGGACCCAGCTTGGAACTTGGTGGGATCTCAATCCAGCAAAGGAGAGATGCTATTTTCCCTTATGCGCAGCTGCCGAGTCATCCCAAGGATTGGAATCAAACATGGTTCTATTGCAAGGATACCTCTCTGGCTGATGAGAACGGACTGCCGGCTTTTGCGCCCTACATCTCGAATCAAATCATCCTCTTCCTGACAAGCGGACAACTGTTGAGCACAAAAAACTTGCCCCTACGATTGCCAAGGTTAAGGCTCTGTTGGGAAACGACTTGACTAGCATAGACTTAGTGCGATGCTGGGTTGCATGGTGGATCATCCCCTTGAGCCGCCGCACCGGCTTAATGTGTGCCTACACAGGAAGTAAAAAGGATCCACTGCGCCACAGCTCCGAGGATCTACATGATTGAGACCATCACCGAGATGACGAAGTCTCTTCTTCACGAAAGTTCGGTAGACTGCAGCAAGGTGGGCCTGAGCCCTTTCTGCAAATTTAACCCGGCACTAGAGGTAAGCCGCCAAGTTACTTACTTTACCTTCATCCTTAAATACTTTGTTTTAACTCAACTTTGATGACTTTGACAGGCTGATGATGACTTCTGGAACAAGGAATATGATCATGAAGCCGCCAAAAGGGCCAGGAAGGCCAAGAAAGCCGCCAAGAGAGGCACCAAAAAGAGGGAGGGGGAAATCCCAGCGCTTCTGAATTTCTTGAACTGGACGACATCTCTGAGTCGGAGGTAGCCCTTGATTTTCTTGGCTCCTTTTTCAACCATCTTATTGACACTGATTATCATCAGGAAGACATGTGAACGATTCAGGCGGTTGAAGAAGAGGTAACTATCATTTCCTCCGACTCTGAGCCCTTGCCAAGACAAAAAATTCGAAGAGTAACCCGGAAAGTAAGATTTTCACACCCCTTAGCTCATCTGGATCCTCACTTTCTTTTGAAGCAACATCAGCACAAGAACTGGCGACAGACTCGGACCAGTAGGGACGAAGAACTATCCTCCGGCTTACCGAACACTCCGAGGAAGCGCTGAAAAGAGGCCATCCCTGACATAAACTCTTTTTATCCTTTGGCGGGTCTCATCCGCCAACCACTCAATTCTTACGACTCAAATTATCAGGAAACATCTCGTTCCTCTTTCGGCGACTCAACTCAATCTCATTTGCCAGCTTTCAAGACTGCTCTTGGGTAATAATAATTATATATTCTCTCATTATGCTTCTTGATACTTATATTGACCTCTCATGACTTATGAAGTGGAAAAGCCTAGCCCAACAAGATGGCAAGGGTGAATAAGCGGGTCGAAGACCCGAAAGTTAGTGCACTGGAGCAAAAAACGGCAGCACATGAAGACTCTGTTCCTCCACCATCAGAGCCGGTTCTCGATGACCCGCTAGTAACTTCTGACCCTCCTATGGAGCAAGCTGGTGACGACCCTTTGAATCCTGAAACATCCAGTCTAGTGAAGACGGCTGACACTCATGATGATGACGTGATGATCACCAACACCGGCTTTAGAGAGCCAGGAAGGCCTACTGTTTTGGCCAAGCACTCTACCAAGGCGGAGCACATTGAACGACGCAAAGTAAGATTTGATGTTGCTGACTACTCCCAATTAAGCATTTGATGTCGGACAGCCAGACTATATACTTTGGCCGGACTGTTGGACTATGAAGATACAAGATTGAAGACTTTGTCCCGTGTCCGGGTGGGACTCTCCTTTGCGTGGAAGGCAAGCTTGGCAATTCAGATATGTAGATCTCCTTCTCTGTAACCGACTCTGTGTAACCCTAGCCCCCTCTGGTGTCTATATAAATCGGAGGGTTTAGTCTGTAGGACAACAACAATCATAATCATAGGCTAGCTTCTAGGGTTTAGCCTCTACGATCTCATGGTAGATCAACTCTTGTAATACTCATATCATCAAGATCAATCAAGCAGGAAGTAGGGTATTACCTCCATGGAGAGGGCTCGAACCTGGGTAAACATTGTGTCCCCTGCCTCCTGTTACCATTAGCCTTAGATGCACAGTTCGGAACCCCCTACCCGAGATCCACCGGTTTTGACACCAACATTGGTGCTTTCATTGAGAGTTCCATTGTGTCGTCACGATAAGGCTTGATGGCTCCTTCAATCATCTGCGACGATACAATCCAGGGTGAGGTTTTCCTCCCCGGACAGATCTTTGTATTCGGCGGCTTCGTACTGCAGGCCAACTCGCTTGGCCATCTGGAGCAGGTCGATAGCTATGCCCCTGGCCATCAGGTCGGGTCTGGAAACTTGAACTACACTGCCAACATCCGCGGAGACTTGATCTTCGACGGATTCGAGGCTGTGTCAGATGTGCAGAACAGCCACGACGAGCATGACTTAGATCGGCCATCGGAGGGTGTTTGGGAGATCACACCCGCGGCTTCCCCGACCCTTAATCTAGAGCAGATCGTGCCATCCGAGGACGGGCGGATAGACCCCGCCCCGGAGACCGCACTCTCATTGGTGACAAAGCCAAACACATACTTCACCTCCAAAGAGATCTGTGTCATCGGACCCTCGGACTCGTCCCCGGCCATAGGTTGCGAACCACGTGCGTCCATGCCTATCGAACCTGAATGGGCACCGATCATGGAGTTTACCTCCATGGATATCTTTCAGCACTCACCCTTGGTGACGTGCTAAACTCATTAAGGTCTCTCTCTATTAGGAGACTCTTGGCCGAACTATGTCCGGCTTGAGTAGGAAGCGGACGATGAAGAAATTCGTTCCCCACCCACCATCCACTTAATAGCCACTGTCGATGACTTAACCGACGTGCTTGACTTCGACTCCGAAGACATCGACATTATGGACGACGATGCAGGAGAAGAATAGGAACCACCGCCCATAGGGCGCTGAACAACCACCTCATCATATGATATATATATGGTGGACACCCCCAAAGAAATCAATGACGATGAGGCAACGAAGGATAATCCCTTGGAGAAGCACTCTAAGCACCGGCGTCATCGGCGCTGTTCTAAGCCCCGCCATAGCAAAAATAGCGTTACCGGCACAAGAGATGATAGCAATCCGGATGGTGCCGAAGATGAAAACAATCCCGCCTAGCCAGGCTTCGATCAAGCCGAGCGGGAGAATTGGCAAGCTAGTCCTAAGGAACATGCAACAGATGGAGAATCAAAGGATGACAATTACATGCCCCTCTCCGAAGACGAAGTAAGCCTTGGCAACAAAGAATTCATCGTGTCTGAGGACCCCGTCGAACAGGAGCGCTTCAAGCGCCGGTCTATAGCCACTGCAAAAAGCCTGAAGAAGAAGCAGCAGCAGCTTCAAGCTGATCAAGATCTCCTAACTGATAGATGGACTGAGGTCCTGGCAGCCGAGGAATACAGACTCCAGCGCCCAACCAAAACTTACCCCAAGCGCAGGTTCCTACCTCAACTCGAGGAGGAGGCATCAAAACCTACACTACCAGCGCACGATGCGGCTGACCGGCCACCTCGTGGCCGAGATAAAGCGGCGTATCAGCCCGAACACCAGCTCGCACACTGTCACCAATCAGACAAAAACACTAAGGCCCGGGGCTACCGAGGGAGTCCTGGATTAAGGGGTCCTCGGGCAGCTGGACTATATACTGTGGCCGGACTGTTGGACTATGAAGGTACAAGATTGAAGACTTCGTCCCGTGTCCGGATGGGACTCTCCGTTGTGTGGAGGGCAAGCTTGGCAATTTGGATATGTAGATCTCCTTCTCTGTAACTAACTCTGTGTAACCCTAGCCCCCTCCGGTGTCTATATAAACCGGAGGGTTTAGTCGGTAGGACAAGAACAAACAATCATAATCATAGGCTAGCTTTTAGGGTTTAGCCTCTACGATCTCGTGGTAGATCAACTCTTGTAATACTCCTATCATCAAGATCAATCAAGCAGGAAGTAGGGTATTACCTCCATTGAGAGGGCCCGAACTTAGGTAAACATCGTGTCTCCCGCCTCCTGTTACCACTAGCCTTAGACGCACAGTTCAGGACACCCTACCCGAGATCCGCCGGTTTTGACACCGACATTGGTGCTTTCATTGAGAGTTCCACCGTGTCGTCGCGATAAGGATTGATGGCTCCTTCAATCATCTTCAACGATGCGGTCCAGGGGGAGGGGGGGTTCCTCCCCAGACAGATCTTTGTATTCAGCGGCTTCGTACTACGGGCCAATTCGCTTGGCCATCTGGAGCAGATCGATAGCTACGCTCCTGGCCACCAGGTCAGGTTTGGAAGCTTGAACTATACTGCCGACATCCGCGGAGACTTGATCTTCGATGGATTCGAGCCCATGTCAGGTGCACCGAGCGGTCACGACGAGCATGACTTAGATCTGCCATAGGACAATGTTCGGGAGATCGCGCCTGCAGCAGCCCCGGGAATCAATCCGGAGCAGACCGGGCCATCCGAGGACGGGTGGATGGACCCCGCCATGGAGGCCGCACACTCATAGGCGTTGGAGCCGAACACTAACCCCACCTCCTATGGGTCCTGTGTCATCGGGGCCTCGGGCTCGTCTCTGGTTACAGGCTCCGAACCGCGTACATCCGTGCCTATCGAATCTAATTGGGCACCGATCATGGAGTTCACCTCCACGGATATCTTTCAACACTCGCCACTGGGTGACGTGCTAAATTCATTAAAGTCTCTCTCTCTGTATGGGGACTCTTGGTCAAACTATGTCCGGCTCGAGTGGGAAGCGGACGACGAAGAAATTCGTTCCCCACCGACCACCCACCTCATAGCCACTGTCAATGACTTAACTGACACGCTCGATTTTTACTTCGAAGACATCGACGGTATTTACAACGATGCACTAGAAGAACAGGAACCACCGCCCACTGGGCGCTGGACTGCCACCTCATCATATGATATATATATATGGTGGACACGATAAAAGAAGGCGATGGCTATGATGCAACGAAGGATAATCCCCTTGATAAGCCACCAAAACGATGACATAGGCGCCGCTCTAAATCCCGCCACAGTAAAAACAACGACAACAACGCAAGAAATAATAATACCCCGGTCGACTCTAAAGGAAACGACAACCCCAGGGACCCAACAAAGGAGCAGGATGAGCTAGGGGACGGTGAACATAGTCCGGAGCCAACGTCAGATGACGCCGATCCCGAGGGTAAAATTCATCAACCTGTCTCCAGAGAAGAGAACAGTCCGGACGACGATGCACTCATCATCCCGGAAAAACACTTGAAACAAGAGAATCTCCATAGAAGGCTTATCGCCACCGCGAGGAGCTCGAAGAAGCAGAAGCAAAGTCTTAAGGCTGCATAGGATACGCTCAACCGCAGATGGAACAAGGTGTTTGACACTAAAGATAAATACAGCGGCGATCGCCACACAAAGAGCTATCCAAAGCGCAAGCTGCTGCCCGAATTCGACGATGAGGCCATAGAGCCCATTCAGCAGAAAAATAAAATGGCCGATCAGTCGGACCGACCACCCCGTGGTCGCGACAGGACGTCTAATGATGCCGCATAAAAGTCACCACACGATTTACGTGAGCTCCTGGAGAAAAAATCCAGTATGGCCAGGTCCATCTATGGATCTAGGAAGCGCGCTTCGGCAGATGATTAGATCTACCAAAACGATCATATTGATCGAATACCAGCTAGTAATTAGCACCGAGCACAACAACCATCAACATCATGCCATGAGACGTCCAAATACAGGGGTGCCACACACCCCCTGTGCTTCACCGATGAGGTGTTGGACCATGAATTTCCGGAAGGATTTAAACCCGTGAATATAGAGGAATACAACGGAATGACAAACTCTGGGGTCTGGATTGAGGACTTTATCCGTCACATTCACATGGCCCACGGAGATGATCTCCATGCCATTAAATACCTACCCCTCAAGTTGAAAGGACCAGCTCAGAACTAGTTGAAAAGCCTCCCCGAAAACTCAATTGGAAGTTGGGAAGAACTTGAGGATGCTTTTAGGGCCAATTTTCAAGGGACCTATGTCCGACCTCCGGATGCAGACGACCCAAGTCACATAATCCAACAGCCTGGAGAGTCAGCCCAAAAACTTTGGAACAGATTTCTTACTAAGAAGAATCAAATCGTCGACTGCCCGGATGCTGAAGCCTTAGCGGCCTTCAAGCATAGTGTCCAGGACGAATGGCTTGCCAGACACCGCCAGGAACATCCAAGGACAATGGCAACCTTAACAAGCCTTATGACCCGCTTTTGCGCGGGCGAGGACAGTTGGCTGGCCCATAGCGGCACCAGCGACCCAGGCACATGCGAAGTCAGGGATGGCAACGAGAAGCAGCGACGCAATAAAAACAAGCATCGAAACAATGAAGGCTGCCCAGATAACACGACGGTCAATGCCGGATTCAGGGGCTCTCGACCCGGTCAACGGAAGAAGCCATTTAAAGGTAGCAGAGATGGACCATCCAGCCTAAATAAGATTCTAGACAAATTATGTCAGATTCATGGCACCCCCTAAAAACATGCAAATCACACCCACAGAGAGTGCTGGGTTTTCAAGCAGGCCGGCAAGCTAAATGCCGAACACAAGGGGAGGGAGACACAAAGTCAAGACGAGGATGAGCCTCGCCAGCCAAACACTGGGGGACATAAAAAATTCCCACCAAAAGTCAAAACAATGAATATGATTTATGCAACTCACATTCCAAAGAGAAGGCGCAAGCGCGCACTCCGAGACGTATACGCTGTAGAGCTCGTCGCCCCCAAATTCAATATCTGGTCGGCCTGCCCGGTCACTTTTGATCGCAGGGATCATCCAACTAGTATCCGGCACGGAGGATTGGCTGCCTTGGTGATCGACCCAATAATTGATGGATACCATCTCACCCGAGTCCTTATGGACGGCGGCAGTAGTCTTAACCTGATATATCAGGACACTGTCTGCAAAATGGGGATAGACCGTCAAGAATCAGCCAAAGCAATACTACCTTTAAAGGAGTGATACCAGGCATCGAGGCACGCTGCACATGCTCTCTAGTACTAGAGGTTGTATTCGGTTCTCCCGACAACTTCAGAAGCGAAGAATTAACCTTCGACATCGCTCCATTCTGAAGCGGCTATCACACACTACTTGGATGAACGGCCTTCGCTTGTTTTAATGCAGTACCGCACTATGCTTATCTCAAACTTAAAGATGCCCAGTCCACGTGGCATCATCACAATTAGCCGAAATACAGAGTGTTCTTTACACGCGGAATAATATGTTGCGGCTCTAGTAGCCGAACACTGAGCGGCCTTTCCAAACAGAATAAATGATCGGTCGTCAAGACCACGGACACGGTTAGACGAGTCCGGTGCACCACCTATTGTCACAGCCCTGATAAACCTGAGCTGGGGACGATGGATATGCCCCCATAGGTGGCGCTAGGGGCTGCACGCATGTAAAAAAGCCCATAGCTCGGCTTTACCCTATTAATACAGTAACAGTTTACATATTCATAATCGGTTCAGAATAACCAATTTATCGCATGAAGTCTTTCACCTGGATTTTTCCTTTTTTCAGATGATCATCGTGCTATAGCCTTCTAGGATATGGCACAACGGAGATAAAGGCGCAAACGTGCAGCAGGGCCCCGCTCAAAGGTTTCAATTTAGATTAAGACCTTGCGTAAACATTTTTTAATGTCTCTTGTTGCTTCTTCTCCTCCGGACACTTAACACAACCGGGAGGGATAATGGTGTTATTGGCATTTTGTCATGCCAGACTAATGCACGTACCTGGAAACTCAGGGCTCATTATCGAGGGTGTTATTCAGCCCAGTATATGTTGTAAAGTCTGAATACCTTAGGGAGTGTTCGGCGTCGCGAGTTTGGCCTTATATGCATCAGCTTTGAATCATGTGTTTGGTCAAATGTTGGGTTTGCCTAGCTCCCGTGTTTTGCTACCTTACGTTCCGCTCTATCGGCTAAGGCGGCACCGGGAGAACTACTGCAATTGTGCCCTGGTTCATCTGGATGAGCACCTCTGTAGAGAAAGCCGAAAACTGACTGTCATGATACAGTGCGAGACTGGTCAACCACTCGATGACTTAGCGGAATCTTCGTGATTCCTCCACATTAACGAAGGACCATTTTCCCGGTCATGTACGTACGTGCACCATATTCAGATGAACGCCGAAGTACCAGGGGCTATATAGTATCCCCACCGTCAAACTCGTATGGCTAAGTGAAAGTCGTAAAGCTATATAGTCCGATTGCCTGGTTCGCCATGCTATCACCTCCTTAACGGACCAAGACATTTTACCTCCATCGAGAGGGCCCGAACCTGGGTAAAAATTGTGTCCCTTGCTTCCTGTTACCATCAGCCTGAGACGCACAGATCGGGACCCCCTACCCGAGATTCGCCGGTTTTGACACTGACATTGGTGCTTTCATCGAGAGTTCCTCTATGTCTTCCCTTCGAGGCTTGATTGCGTCTTCAATCGTTAACAACACGGTCCAGGGTGAGGCTTTTTTCTCCGGATAGATCTTTGTGTTCGGCGGCTTCGCACTGCAGGCCAATTCGCTTGGCCAGTTGGAGCAGATCGACAGCTTCGCCCCTGGCCACTAGATCAGGTTCGGAAACTTGAACTACACGACGGATATCCGCGGAGACTTGATCTTCGACGGATTCGAGCCTGCGCCAGGAGCGCCGGACAGCCACGACGAGCACGGCCTAGACCTACTGTCGGACAGTGCCCGGGACATCATCCCCGAAGCAGCCTTGGATCTAAATCCAGGGCAGGTTGTGTTGCCTATGGACGGAGGGCTGGACCCCGGTCCGCAGGCCACACTCTTATCGGTGGTAGAGCCGAACACGGGTCCCACCATTGTGGAGGCCTGTAATCCCGAACCCCCGGACTCATATCCGGCTGTTGGTCCTGGTCCGCTTACTCTTGAGCCAGTCGAGCCAGGTTGGGCTCCGGTAATGGAGTTTACCGCTGCGGACATCTTTCAGCACTCACCCTTTGGCGACATGCTGAACTCATTGAAGTCTCTCTCTTTGTCAGGAGACTCTGGGCCGAACTATGTTCGGCTGGAGTGGGAAGCAGGCGACGAACGAATTTGTTACCCACCCACCACCCACTTTGTCGCCACGATCGATGATTTAACCAACGTGCTCGACTTTGACTTCAAAGACATCGATGGTATGGACGACGATGCAGGAGACATACAGGAGCCACCGCTCATAGGGCGGTGGACAGCCACCTCTTCATACGATATATATATGGTGTACACTCTGAAAGAAACGAATGGCGATGAGGCAACGGAGGATAACCCCTCCAAGTAGAAAGCAAAGCATGGGCGTTGCCAGCGCCGCTCCAAGCCCCGCCAAGGCAATATCAGCGTCGGAGATGATAATAATCCAGACGGTGTCGACGATGAATACAACCCCGAATAGCCCGCCTTCGAGCAGGACGAACAGGAAGACGGGCATAACAGCCCAGATGAACAGGCGACGGACGGGTATCCGGAGGAGGCGCTTTGATATACCCCCTTATCCAGGACTCGGAGAAATGCGTTTTCGGCGTCCCCTCTGGAAAACTGCTGGGCTTCATTGTCTCCAATAGAGGAATAGACGCTAATCTGGCAAAAATCCGAGCTTTGTCACAGTTGGCTATACCAACAGACCTCAAACACATCCAGAAATTAGCTGGATGCGTGGCTTCTTTGAGCCGCTTTATCTCCAGGTTAGGAGAAAAGGCATTGCCTCTTTATTGCCTCCTTCGGCGCACCGAACACTTCGTGTGGACGGATGCAGCCGCGGACGGACTAGATGAAATAAAGACCTTATTGGCCAGTAATCCAGTCCTAACAGCGCCAACTATCGGTGAACCTATGCTGTTGTACATAGCTGCAACACATCAAGTTGTAAGCGCATCACTCATCATCGAGCGAGAGGTTGACGGATACAAATTCCCGCTACAGAAGCCGGTTTATTACGTATCCACGGTCCTCACCCCATGCAAATCCCAATACCCACACTATCAAAAAATTGCATACGCAGTCTTCATGGCATCCCGAAAGCTACGACACTACTTTCAAGCGTGTTCGATTACGGTGGCCTCCAAAGTACCACTCAACGATATAATAAATAACCACGATGCCACGGGCCGGATTGCTAAATGGGCCATCGAACTCCTTCTATTTGACATAACGTACAAGCCCCGGTGGGCTATCAAGTCGCAAGTATGAGCTGACTTCGTCGCCGAATGGACGGAAGCCGAACTCCCTAAAGAGTACGACGCGTACTCTAACTGGATCATGCACTTTGACGGATCTAAAATGCTGGCCGGATTGGGAGCAGGTGTAGTCCTCACTTCTCCCACCGGGGACACGATCCAGTACGTCCTCCAAATATTATACATAGACTCCAACAATGCAGCCGAATACGAGGCTCTGTTGCACGGTCTCCGGATGGCAGTCTCTATGGGCATTCAACGCCTAGAGGTGCGCGGGGATTCAAACCTCGCAATATCGCAAATAAATGGAGACTTTAATGCCAAGGATCCAAAAATGGCGGCCTATCGCAACGCCGTCCTTAAAATGTCAGCTCGGTTCGAGGGGCTCGAATTCCACCATGTGGCTCGAGAAAACAATCAAGTGGCAGATGTCCTTGCATGCATCGGCGCTAAACGCGACCCCGTCCCACCTAACATATTCATGGAAAGGCTGTTCAAGCCATCTGTGGTATGGGAAGGGGAGTCCGGCAATACTAGCACGGATCCGGATACATCCCCAGATTCCGAACTATCAGACATACTCGGAGGTTCTACCACCGAAATAACATCGTTAGCCCACGAAATAATGGCTGTTATCGCCTCGTGGACCGAGCCTTTCTTGGCCTACGTAAATAGGCAGGAGCTCCCTGAAGACTAAAATGAAGCACGCTGCATTGTCCGGTGCTCTAAAGCTTACAAAGTCCATGAAGGAGAACTCTGTAAGAAAAGTACTACCAGAGTGCTCCATAGGTGCATCTCCGAAGAGGAAGGGTGGCAGCTCTTGGCTGAAATCCACTCCAGACTGGGCGGGCACCACGCTGCGGCTCGAGCACTAGTCAGCAAGGCCTTCCGTACAGGTTTCTATTGGCCGACGGCCCGAGCAGACGCAAAGGACCTTGTCCAACACTGCGTCGGTTGCCAGCTCTTCGCCAATCAGAGCCATATGCGACCTAGCGCTCTCCAAACAATCCCTATAACTTGGCCCTTCGCGATCTGGGGGTTGGATATGGTTGGACCCCTTAAAGGGGGAGGCCATAAGAAAAAAATACTTATTGGTCATGGTTGACAAGTTCACCAAATGGATAGAAGCCAAACCAGTGAAAATGGCCGAATCCAGACCAGTTATAGACTTTATATCCGGGGTCGTACACCGATACGGTGTCCCCTGCAGCATCATCACCGATAATGGCTCGAATTTCACGGCCGATGAAGTGAAATCTTGGTGCGGAAAAATGGGCATTAAGCTCGATTATGCTTCCGTCTACCATCCTCAAACAAATGGCCAGGTCGAACGGGCAAACGGTCTTATTATGAGCAGCATCAAACCCAGACTAGTGCGATCCTTGACAGAGTCGCATACTCAGTGGGTCGAGGAGCTCGACTCCGTACTCTGGGGGCTGCGGACCACGCCGAATCGCACCACCAAATACACCCCCTTTTTATGGTGTACGGCGCGGAAGCAGTACTACCATGCGACATAATACATGATTCGCCACGCGTACGCATGTACGAAGAGAAGGAAGCCGAGTTAGATCGGCAGGATAATTTGGATGCCCTGGAGGAGGAGCGCGATGTCGCTAAGGCCCGTTCCGCATTCTATCAACAAGAGGCTCGATGATACCAAAGCACAGAAGTGCGGGCCAAAACTTACAATATTGGCGAACTCGTTCTACGCTTACCAGAGAAGAAGAAGGACAAGCTCAAACCCAAGTGGGAAGGCCCCTTCATCATCGACAAAGTTCTCACTGGAGGAGCATACATCCTACGTAATGCATCTAATAGCAGACTTGAGCCAAACCCTTGGAACGCGGCCAGACTCCGGAGATTCTACGCCTAGCGCCGAACTCAGTGTTCGTCTCCTTAACCCTCCTTTTTCAATTATGCTCCCTCCCTTTTCCTTTCTCGATCTCCTTTTCACACAAGTATTTCATACAGTGTAAAGTGCGGATTCCCGGATTTCTCCGACCGCACTATGTGTGTAAACTTTACCTGGGGGCTTCCTATATGGAAGCTTAATATGAATTAATTTAAGGGCTTCTTGCCCATCACACATGCGTTTCTTTTTCCATGTGTGCCTTTTCTTCACCATTATATGCATCAATATGACTGAAGACGTGGCAAAGCTGGGTTGCCTGGCTCCTGTGTTTATGCCCTACGTTCCCGTTAATTCGGCTAGGGCATAAGGGGAGCACCTCTGCGATTGTTACTGCCGGTTGAGCCGGATGTGTACCTCAGACTGGGTGAAGCTAAAAGCTAGTTTCCTTAAGAGAATATTCGGTCGGTGAACAAAAGATGTCCTCGTTTATTATAACATTAATGCCCAGAAGTTTCATTTCCTATGCTTTGGTTCGCAGTCCGGACATGTGCCTTGACACATGCTTACCCAGGGAAAGGAACCCTTAACGGAACTATTCTCCCTGGAAGATGTTTCTTGCTAACCATGCAATATAACATAACTAGTTGGGTACTTGTCTGTTCAAGCACTTATGACCCCTACGCCTGGTCTCCACGCATACTCCGGTTTTATATAACCGAGCGGGTATTCGGACACACCCCGGACTTTAGGATCCGGGGGCTGAAGCGAAAAGGTCCGCCACGACAAATGATTTTAAATCCGGCTAGGGGCTACTTATGTCCAACGAATTACACAGTCATTTGGACTGATTATATTCATCCTCTATACCATCCAACAGGCTATCTAACTTACAATCCTGTTGCGAATACTTTGCGGCTAACGCCACCTAGTTATATACCAGACTCACGGGAATTTCTTGCCCATCTGACCCGGCCGGTCCAACTTCGGCCATATGGTTCGGGTCCAGCCTAGTGTAGCGCTTCTTCACCATCGCCCATGCTTCTCTTGCACCTTGCCGACAGGCAGATATCTTCCACAAACGGAAGCGCTGCTGTGCTCCCTGAAGCATGTCCACAAGCCCCCCCCTATGCCCCTCGGCAGGGAGCTTGATGGCCACAAAGACCGCACAATGCCCTACATCACCTGCCGAGCTTGCTCGTGCAGTTGTGGGAGGTCCTGCTGTAAATCACCTGCAGATGCGGGCATCTCCTCCTTGGGGAAACCCGTCAGCATTCCTGCAACCATAAATTTTTCAATATGCTTCCTCGCCGAACTATACTACAGTTCGTTTAGGCACTTACGATAAATGCCGTGGCGAAGCCTTTTGTTCTCCTACACGGAGTCCGCCAGCTGTGCACGGACGTCTTTCAATTCCACGTCCAGCCGAACATTGGCATCTTGGAGCATATTCTTGTCATGCTTCTCTTGCGTCAGGATGCGCTCGCTGGCCTTTAGTTGCCTCTGGAGATGCGACTCATCCGCCCCGCCGCCCTTCGGATTTACTCCGGGGTTGTCTACAGAACTCTCTGTTAAATTTGTCATACTAGCCGGTTGCCAACTGGTGCATTTTCACATAATCCAGATAAATATTACCACACGAGGCCTTCTGGGATTCCTCTAGCTTGGCAACTATGGCCCTCAGTTGAGTCTTGCACTCCTCTAGCTCCCGAGCCAATTGCTCATTCTTATCAACAAGAACATGTGCATGAATTGATACTTAAAACTGTTGTTTCAACCATTTCAAGTCTCAGGGGCTACTACTATATATATGCTCATCAAGCTTTCTTACCTGTATATCTTTGGTATACTGGACTGTCGCCCGGGCGAGTCCGCTTTGAGCAGCTCGAATGTATGCGTCTCCCGAAGTAAAGGCATTAAATGCCTCTTCGGAGAAGATGTTGTTGCGAAGCACGGCCCGTCGACGCCGATGATCCATGGCGCTCTCTACCTCCGAATTGGTGGCGGAGAGCATATCTGCGTCCTCTGTCGGAGGACTATGCGGCGTCGGCCCTACGTCTGCCTCCCCTCTCGAAGTTAGTCTTGGAGCCCGACTGGTGGAGGCGTGGTTGGCAGGATCTTCGGATACAGTCCGGATACTCCTCTTCCTGCCAAAATGTACGGAGGGCGTTGTTATACTTCAAACGACAACAAAATTGCATGACAGGTTATTTTCTTACCTCTGTAGAGGGGTGTCGGCTCTAATCGCTTTCCTCTTGAGCCTGCCCAATCTGAACGGCTGTGGCTGACGGGTCCCCAGGGGCTCGGCCCTGCGCTTCGAACGTTGCTTCTATAAAAGCACGACATATCAGGGATAAGGTGTGACATCAGGAAAGAATTCTCTTCGGAGGATCGAGTTTTCTGCTTGGCTTACACGCAATGAAGGTAACAGTCCGGGATAATCGGCAGTAATAGCCACTGGGGCGCTGTCACGGCTTGTCCAATAAAATATCTCGTCGATAAGCTCCACGGCCGCATTTGGGTCTTCTTCGAGTCCTAGCTCCAGGGCCCTTTCGGGGTCCTCTGGCTGCGGAGAAGGGCTGGTGATTCCTTCCATGTCCCTCCTTAGTTCCTGCTTGGAGATATCGATGCATGTAACTTTAGCAAAGAACGCCACAATAATTGAAGCGATAAAATAAATGACGACTTACCCAGTTTGGGGGATTGTACATGGAGAATCCGCCTCGCGGTTTGATATGGAGGAATTCCTCCTCTTCTCCTTTGTACAGGTCGGACAGTATCCTTGCCAGAGCTGTGGGGGAGTCCGGACCCTTACGGCCGTAGTGGGTGGCATCGTCTGTCCCGTTGTAGGGCCACATGAGATTGCTCCGATATTGAAGCGGTTGCACTCCCCGCATTATACATATTGCCATCACCTCGACTATCGTCAGTCCGGATTTGGCCAGTAACTTTATTTTGTTCATCAGGAAATGTACTTCCCTGGAATCCTCTTCTTGGGGTCCTCGGGGGCGCCAACTTAGACGCGCCCTCGGCGGAGAGTTACTGAACTTGAGGAGTCCTGTCCGGATTGGATCCGGAAGAGGAGCGTCATCAATATAAAACCACTCTGAAGCCCAGTTGTCTGGAGCCTTCTTGGGAGTACCGGACAGGTATCCGGTCTCAGCAATACGCCCTACTTCGGGCCCGCCCACTTGACATAGGGATTCTCCCTAGTTGCGGGGGACAAGGCAGAACAACTTCTTCCACAATCCGAAATGAGCCTCACAACCAAGAAATAGCTCGCAAAGGGCGACGTACCCTGCTATATGCAGTATGGAGGCTGGGGTAAGACTGTGCAACTGGAGGCCGTAAAACTCCAGAAGCCCGTGAAGGAATTGATGAATAGGAAACCCGACGCCCCTTAACAGATGCGGAATTAAGCATATTCGCTCCTCTAGAGATGGATTGGGGGATCTCTCCGCTTGTTCTCTGCCGTTATAGGTGGCAACTCCGGCTCGAACAGTGACCATGAATGCCGGCGGGAGGAGCCCTTGAGTTTGTAACTTTATCAAATGGCTATGAGAAACTAAACACTCTCCCCAGTCTCCCGGCTTGGGGAAGGGGGAGCAAGCAGAAGAGCTGCGACGACTGGCCATGCTGGAATGGTTTTTTCTGGGCGCTCTGTTGGATGCTTGCTCGAGGAGGGAGAGTGAGGTTTGGATATGGGAATCCCCGTCTCTTCAAATAGACGGCAAGCCCGAAGGACCGAGGGTGGCAAATGCAAAAATGCCTTGACTCCGCACATTCGCTTGACACAAGGAAATGATCATTATTGATACACTGAAGCCGAGGAGTACAACATCGATGAAGATGCCGAACACTGTTCGTCATGATGGGAACCTTTTAGTATTCGGAGGAGGAACCCGCCTTGCCATGCCGAAGACAAGACTGCGCGCTGGACTCATCGTCATTGAAGCCTAGTTCATGGGCTACTGAGGGAGTCCTGGATAAGGGGGTATCCGGACAGCTGTACTATATACATCATCCGGACTATAGAAACGTCAAGATACAAGACTCAAGACTTCGGCTCGTGTCCGGATGGGACTCTCCTTTGCGTGGAAGACAAGCTTGGCGATCCGGATATTATGTTTCCTTCCTTGTAAACCGACTCCATGTAAACCCTAGCTCTCCGATGTCTATATAAACCGGAGAGCATGGTCCTTAGAAGGCCGATCACAATTATAATCATACCATCATAGGTTAGCTCTTAGGGTTTAGCCTCTACGATCTCGTGGTAGATCTACTCTTGTATTCCACATATCTTCAATATTAATCAAGCAGGAAGTAGGGTTTTACCTCCATCGAGAGGGCCCGAACCTGGGTAAACATTGTGTACCTTGCTTCCTGTTACCATCAGCCTAAGACGCACAAATCGGGACCCCCTACCCGAGATCCGCCGGTTTTGACACCGACACCCACCGTGTATGAATCCGGGTGAGAGGCGGTTACATCACATTTGGGTGAAATTACAAACCTACCCTTATCGAAACCTATAGAAATCCAACAGATAGGCTTTGCATGGCAGGGATAGGTAGTATTAATTTCCATCTCGCAGATTTTGGTTTTGGTCGGTTACTGCGACTTTCCCCGCTTCGTTCAAATTTTGCAGAGCGCACGTTTAAGCTCGTGCCAACTCAATTCGAATCCCGTTTGTATTCTATTTTTTTGGGCGGGATCCATTTTCAATCGGAATTACATTCTACATACATCATTTTCTATATATAATTTCAAAAGCACAACACCATTTATACATAAATATATTTGCAAATGGCATGATCTCAGATTCATAAGGTTGTATCCATCAATTTGGATTTTCAAATATTTGAAACCACTTTATGTTGAAATCCAATGTATGCATTCCTCGCTAACTGTCTCCAACTAATGTGTGTTTCATGCGGTTTTTTTACTTCTCAAACATGTATAATGTGTTTCACACACGCAACATATAGTGTAATCCCGTTTAGGCATTAATTGCATATAAACCATGCATTGTTTGTAATTAAAGAATCTATGGATCACCAATATTGATAAACTATATAACATTACACGTGTGCCCAAATTCAAATGAATATGCATGTTTGATACACCAATTTGCATTATGATATTATCGATGTAGTGATCTCCAGTTTAAATATTTGAATCCCCTTTAATCCAGATATTCGTCTCATATAGCTATCACTCATGCTTATATAGGACTATCTCTCTGGGCCTATACGCGTTCATCGTCTCTCAGGTATCGCTTGTGCTACATGTATGTCGACAATGATCTTTTATCTTTGTAACACACTGACGGCACTCTCTCCCTCAACCTTCATCACTCTATCTCTCTCTAAGTATATCTCGCTCCCTACTATGTGTCTCTAACTATGACTCTCCATGTGGAATCTCTTTCTCTCACACAAACACAAAACTTTGTCTCCCGGGGTCTCATTTCTCTCTACTATTCCCATGTGCGCCACTCGCACACCCCTCATACAGAGATGTCTTTCGCTCCTTAGATATGAGAACCTACGACTCTACCTCTTAAATACCTCTTTCTCACACACAAACACAAACTCTGTCTCCCAGGGTCTCATATTTCTCCATTGTTCTCTTGTATGCCGCTCATACACACTCTCTCTCCCTGGATATATCTTGCGTTCCCTCATATGTCTCTCTAACTATCTCTCTTGTTGTGAAATATCTTTCTCTCTCGCAGACACAGAACTCCATCTCTCGGGATCTCATTTCTCTCTGATATTTGTTTGTATGTGACTCACATGCACCCTCTCTCTTTCTCTCTCACACCCACACACATAACTCAACCTTCTGATCAACTCTACTCCTATCTCTAATGCAGACTAGCTAGCATCTTTATCTTTCTGTTTATCTATTTCTCCATCAACCTTCTTTCTCGCACTCCCTCTTGATTCCTATCACGCACACTACATATGTTTCTCTCAACATGCAGTCAAGTGCCCTCTCAAACACATATATAACTTCACCCTCTGAACCACCCGGCGGTCATCTCCAACAACCAAACTAGCGGATGTCCCTCTAGCTAGCATCTCCATCTCTGTATCTATCTGTAGTTTCTCCGTCAACATTTCTTTCTCGCACAGAGTCTTGCTTCCTATCACCCACACTATATATGTCTCTCCATACATACGCATTTATAGGTTGATCTCTTTTGCACAATCGTTGTGCCTCACTCCCTCTGCTCGCCATAGATGCATGCTCCAGCCCACGCCACTATCTCTTAAAGACAAAACACATGCTCAATTGTCGGGCCTTCTTCCCTGCATTCTCACATGCATGCATATTGTCATACCAATCCGTCTCTCCCATGTTGTTGATCTTATGACTTATGTCTTCTTTCTTTTATCTCGATCATGCGCGCGCACACACACACACATCCCACGTATACATGTATACCTCTCACACATGCACGTTCAAGGTCCCTATGTCTCCATATGTAGTTAATTACCCTCAATCCGGATGCCACATCGAATCGTTCTCCTCTTTTGTGCACATAACTTCCGCCTGGATGGGTAAAACACATACTCACACTTAACAATCTCCTTCTAGCTACCCCCACCCCACCCCCCGCCTCTCACTCTTCCCCTATATCCCCGAAACCAATAAGACCATCCCTTTGTTTAATTCCCGCCTACATGCATGGTCGATATATAGTAGTCTTCCTCAGTGTCTCTCGAACAAACACGTTCTCTCGATGTCGACTCCTCTCACGCGCACACACCTTCTCTTCCCTCTCTACGGGCATTTTCTCTCTCACACCCCATCGTTGCTGGCCTCTGCCATAAACATCACCTCTCTATGATGAAGCCATGCACACTTAAATTACA